>NC_092860.1:59922838-59936667 GCF_032062135.1 Pyxicephalus adspersus
ATATATATATATATATATATATATATATATATATATATATATTATCACAATATATATGGTGTCACAATAAAAATATATATATATATAGTGACACCAAGGCAGGATTCCTCTTTTATGTGAGGTATATTTGCCCAAGATTCCTCTCCTGTGTGGAGTAGCAGGTGGAAGACTCTCACCTGTGAGATGAATAATTAAGAAACACTGAGGGTGGGGATAAAACACAGAGCCAGTCAGCAGCCTAATTTTGGAGAGACACAGAGAGGGGTCTGTGCAGGCTCAGCTTGGCGAGACACAGCCAGGTGGACTGTGTGAGGAGCTCTGTTTGGAGAGACAGACAGTCGGTCTGTGAGGAGCTCTGTTGAGAAACTTAGAGAGTCGGTCTGGGTGACTGAGCCCAAGTCAGTTGGTGTGAGTGAGCTCAAAAGTGAGTAGAAGGTTGCTGGAAGCTTTGTTTGGAGCTGACAAGGAGAAGCCCTCCAGCTGATAGACAGGGAAGTCTGATGTAAAGTAAGTGCCGGACAGGCAAGGTTTTTCTTTTGCTATTTTGTTTTGTTTGCAACCTTCAATAAACCGGCTGCAAGCCAGCTTAACACTTATACCTCCGTGTGTGATATGAGTTGGATGAACCAGACAAATGTCCTTTGACTCCAGCAAAGGTGATCCTGAGCTTAACCCCTTACAATATATATATATATATATATATATATATATATATATATACATACAAGATAACAAACAAAAGAACGTGTGTGTGTGCTTGTGACTTTTGTGGGAAAATCTAGTCCGATGGCAAAGCCGAGGCTTCGCGCACGGACAGTCATCGTAAGCTTTTATATAGGCGCCTATGTAGAGGAGTTTAACTCGGTTAACTTTTGCCTAACAGAAAAGAAATAAGTCATTTTAAAATATGCTTTTTCTTAGCGCATATAGATGTTTTAAACATTTGAACAGCACAAACATTTTTAATTAAGGCTAAGTGAAAGATGTGTGCCATTTGAAAGAATTATTTTTTTTAGGGGAACAGTGACTTTTAATGCAAGCTTGCCAGTGTAAAGCTGCCGGGGATGCCCAGCTCCGGCTGCGAGCTCATTCAGTTGCTGAATTGCGCAACGGCTTCCGATTTCGGATTGCGAATATGTATGCGAGAGCGACCTTCCGATTTTGCTTGATGAATTGGGGCCTCTGTCTCAGGGTCTGCCGCCTCCTCCTCATGCTGTTACTGCTGCCGCAGATGCCAGTTACCAATGCAGTCCCGCTCTCAGTGCCAACCACCGCCTCCTCCTGCTGCTGCCACCTGTCAGTTGTAACATATAACAGAGCTGTGTAACTGGCTAATTTTTTTTTACTAAAAGACCCCCCTCAGGGACCTCTGCCTGTACTCTAAAGCCTGTGTATGGCTTGTAATGGAGCACTGAATCCTGGTGGCTAATTTTTGGACCGGAGGAACCCCCTCGTGGCCCTCTCTGCCTCTACTCGGGGGCTGGTATAAAATCCGGCATGTTCCCTTGACTGGCCCAAAAAATGGCCTTGACAGCAACATAAAAAAGCCTTGCTTATTTTTTTTTTTACTTGTACAATGTTGTGCAGAGCTGGGAGAGTCTTGAAATGTCTTTTCAAATGTAATTATAGGCTGTAGAAGCTCTACACAGTCCCGAAAAACAACCTAAATTTTTCCCCTATTGACTTTAATGGAGTTCGATTTCGACGTTCATTCACCCGAATAATTTTGGTCTATTCGACCGAATAGGGAGCTTTTCAACCAACACTAATTTACCCATCTTTGCCAAAAATCCTTTTTGCAAATTTTTGATTTCTTTTATGCCAAACTAGAATGAAATTTGAATCAGATCCAAAATGCTTAGTCACATTTTTTTTTTACAGTCATATTTTTGTGTGATGACATAATATAAAGTGCTAATTTGTATGTATACTGCTAGATATCAATTAGTTTGCAGTGATGCAACCAAACAAAAAAGTATCAAAACAACATTTGCAACAAATGTTACTGTAAATGTGAATGTATATAAAATGAATGTAATATATGAAGCAATTTTGTGAATGAGTATAATGTAACAAAAAAAAAAGGTCTCTTTACCAAAAAAGAGATGAAGCATTAAAGATTGAAACTGAATGGACTGTAGATGTGGTGTGCGCTAATTAATTGATATGACCTCACCATTGACAGAGCTTAACAGATCCTCCTGAACTGGGCAGCTTAAAAATAATCGCCTTAATATTCTCGACCCCATTGATCATTTACTAAAGCAGGAATCCAGCTGGAAAGTGTAGGGGAGTGTATCTCGTATATCGGCGGGTATTTACGCTCAGCGAGCTTGCTTGATAAATAAGGGCCAATGTCTCCATCTCTGCAGTCTATTCCTCTTTTGATATAAAATTACTCTGCTAGCTTTAGATATTGCAGCTTGGCACACGATGCTGATCTACCAGAACCCGCAGATCCTTTTCCATTCCTGACTCCCCCAAATGTATTCCCCCTGGACAGTATGAAGCACACATGTTGTTAGCCCTCAAGTGCAAAACTTTACGTACATATTTACATACTCTATATCATTTATGAAGATGGTGAACAGTAAAGGTCCCAACTCTGAACCCTGGGGTACACCACTAATAACCTTGGACCATTTAGAGTATGAATTATTTATCACTACTCTCTGGATGCAGTCTTTAAGCCAGTTCTTTATCCATTTATAGATTGACTTTCTAAACCTATCAACCCTAACTTGCATATTAACCGTCTGTGGGCTACTGTGTCAAATGTTTTAGCAAAGTCCAAGTACACTATATCAACTGCTACTCCATTGTCTACCTGTTAACTTACTTCCTCATAAATAGAGAGTAAATTTGTTTGACAACTTTGGTCTTTCTTGAATTAATGCTAACTATCACTTATAATATTATTTTCTAGCTCAAACTCCTCTATGTGGTTCTTTGTCAAACTCGATAGGATCTTTCCTACTATAAATGTTAAACTAATTGGTCTGTAGCTACCTGGTAATGACTTTGCTCCCTTTTTGAAGTTAGGAACCACATTGGCCTTATGCCAATCCATTGGTACCATGCCAGTTATTAAAAAGAATAAATATATTTTAAAAAATTTTGAGGGTTTGCCTTACTTTTCTTTTTAATCAGTCTTTTATTTTGAAGTTTTGCACATTTTATCTCCTTTTTACATCTTTTGTTATATTTTTTATAGTTTTCAAACGATGAAGGTGATCCTTCATTTTCAAATTTTTGGAATGCCCTTTTCTTGTTCTTTATGGCTCTTTTAACATCAGCTGTGAGCCACACAGGTTTTAATTTTAGCTATCTAAACTTAGTACCCATTGGAATATATTTTTCAGTGTGCTTGTGTTGAATAGATTAGAAACACTCCCATTTCGGTTCTGTGTTTTTTTTGGACAATATTGTCTCCCAGTCCAAGTCACAGGGAGCCACCCTTAATAAAAGAAAATTTGCTCTCTTAAAATTAAATGTTTTTATCTCTCCTGTTTACAGCTTACATTAAATTAAATCATATTATGGTCACTGCTACCCAGATTCTCTTTTTTTATGCACATTTGTTATAAATTCTGCATTGTTAGAAAGAACTAGGTCCAGCAGAGTAGAATTTCTTGATGGGGCTTCTATAAACTGTACCATAACATTATCTTGTATTAAATTCATAAATTTCCTCCCTTTTGCTGTTCCTGTAGTGCCATTACTCCAGTCAATAGCACAGATTCATCAAGCAAAATTGGAAGGTCGCTCGCGCATCCGTACTCGCGATCCAAAATTGGAAGCTGTCGCGCAATTCAGCAACTGAATGAGCTCGCGACCGAGGCTGCGCATCCCCGGCAGCTTTACACTGGCGAGCTTGCATTAAAAGTCACTGTTCCCCTAAAAAAGCATTCTTTCTAATGGCACACATTTTCCTTAGCCCTAAAAAAAATGTTTGTGCTGCTCAAATGTTTAAAACATCTATATGCGCTAAGAAAAAGCATATTTTAAAATGACTTATTTCTTTTCTGTTAGGCAAAAGTTAACAGTTCAACTCCTCTACATAGGCGCCTATATAACAGCTTACCTGATGCCTGATCGGAGGAGCCGCCCGCAGGTAAATCTTGCGACTGTCCGCGCGGGAAGCCTCGGCTTTGCCATCGGACTAGATTTTCCCAGAAAAGTCGAAAGCACACACACGTTCTTTTGTCTATCATATATATATCTATCATATATATATGATAGATATATATCATATATATATATCATATATATATATATATATATCATATATATATATATATATCATATATCATATATATATATCATATCTATAATATCTATACCATATATATTTTCTGCATCCTGCATGTTTGAAACACATTGCAATGTGTTTGTGTTTTTACGCTGCTTCTCATATTTCTCAGCCTAAAAAGTCGCCATCTTTAATCCTTCACATGTCCTAAAGCCTTGTTTGCAACTACTTGAAATGTTGAGGATCCTACTAGCTACTAATCAACCACATTTCTTGCAGGTTGTTGCAGTGCACTTCAAATGCTTGTAATTTGGTGGCCTGGGATTTCTTAGATATTTTAGGACTATTATCTATGAGTGTCCTCATAGGCTGCAAGATATGACATGCAGAATTCCCACACACAGATATCACACTGTGCCCATGATGTCGTTACACATGCCCACAGAGTGGATATATTTTACCAAAGCAGTTTTTTTATATAGAAGCCACAGCACAGCTATAGAATGGGGGAGGGACAGCCTGTGTCCCCAGCTCTTATCGGCAGCTGGAATCCTCTGCACGGATGAGAGCTGTGAATGGAGCCTTCTCTATTGTTCTTTCAATGGATTACAGCTGCAGCTGAGAGCTGTGTAGAGGTCCAAACACCTAAAATTGGCTGTTCACAACTATGTACATGCACATATTTTGATGTGTGTATGTATGCTTTGTAAGACTTTTCAGGATTCTACCCCATCAAGCTCAATCAACCAGAGGTAGATCATTTTAAGAGCACTAATTTGCCTCCTCTCTATCACACAAGGCTGGAAATGATCTTTCTTTGTCCGGAGGACAGTGGATGCCTTCTGCTAGAATGTCCTCTGGCTAGCTCACACCACAATCCTGATTTTGGTGAAGGCACATTATTCTACTGTCTCACATAGATATTCCCGTGTTTTGTATTTCTCCACTTTTTTTATAGATCTTTTTTTTTCACGTGTCCACAAAATAAATCCACATGTGCTGCATTATCTGACCCAGTGCGACCCAATGCTTCACTAAAACCGGATAAACAGAGTTTACATCTAGGAGCACAATTATTGGTTTTACAATGGTTTAAACAGGATTGAGCTTAGTGGGGTGTCAACTGGAAGCTTCCTAGTAATAGTATACCCATACAAATCTACACACAATATTAACAAAAAGTTTATATTTGCAACCAAACTATGTAAATTTGCAACAGTGAATGAATTAGTTATCCCTTTTTTTATTTTTAACAGGTGTTTGGTTGTTGTCAAAATAACTCACATTTGTTTCTTTTTCTTTAGACAATGATTCGCAAGAGATACGACCAGCAGAGGTCGATATTTGTCAAGCGACAAATTGCAGAATGGATCGCAGACAGGCTGTGGACCACAGGCGACTGGCCATCCCCCAGGATGTGGAGGAGGAGGAGGAGGAGGAGGAGGGGACGACATCCCCGGGGGAGGAGGAGGTGCCAGTGCCATCACCAGAGGAGGAGCCGGTTCTGGGGAAGGTGCCATCCCTGGTGGAGGAGGATCTATCCCCGGAGGAGGAGCCATCTCCTGAGGAGGAGCCCGCTGCACCGCAGCCAGAGTCCTCCGATGAAGGAGAGGAGGCGGTCGAGGCCGAGGAGATTGCCTGTAAGCTAACCTTAGAATCAACTTTTGTAACATATGTTGAAATTCAACACATTCTCACACTACTTTCACCATTTTTGGTTACAAATACAAAGAAAGATCTAGCAGGATTTCATGTAGCTTCCAGTCATTAATCATGCATCAAATGAACGTTTTTTCTAGGTTGTTGGCTAGAATGACTAAAAATAGACATGAGTTGTTTAGTTGGCCATAGTTGTACTGACAAATGTTTGCTTAAAATTTTTGGACATAGGTCGAAAGTATCATTTAGAAGTTCAGCATTCATCTATTCACCTTAACTAACCTTACAAATCTACTTTAGTCCTGCCCACCCACTTTTACTTATGCTGTTCATTTTTTATCTACAGCTGCTGCAGCGCCCTTGCCACCACCATCTCCTCCACAGGACACAAGTTCCTCATCTGACTGTAAGTATTTCTCCATTTTAGATATTTTGTAAACATTCCTTTAGAACCATGATTATAAACTAAGAGATAGAACTAGGCCTAACAAACCTAAAAATCAAGTATCATTAGGAGTGTATGACTAGCTTCATGTCTAGGCAGCGTTTAACAGAAGACAAAGGTTAAATGTCACTTAGACAAGTTTGTCCCTTGTGAAAACCCACAACCTTCATTGACACCAAACCTTCATTGGACCCAGGATTCACCTTTTTTTCTTGTTTTGCTTTGTGTAAACAGCAAAACAGTCATAACTTGATGAGATAACATATTTTACATTCTTTAGCACTGTGCAATTTAAGAACTAGTTGCATGCTATACTGTTACATTTGGTCAGTACTTACCTCTCTTATTTTTTTGGTCTCCTTCTACAAGCACAGCCAGGCCACCAGAGGAGCTTCCGAGCCCTCCAACACCGCCACCCCAACCCCGGCGACATGCCAGACATCATCCTGGTAAGTTTATATTTTCATTAGTTTGGTTTTTAAAAGGACAGTACTTTTAAAAAATGTTTGGACCAAACTCTTCCAGTTAATCTAATATTTGTTCTTCCTCACCTGCCAGGAAGTATACAGGAAAGCCTGTATTGGCTGCACAGGAGGGTGTCTGCCCTGGAGCAGCACTTTCGGCTGGACCTTTCTCAGGATGTGCCTAGGCGGTACAGTTTTTAAAACAAAAATTTTTTGTATATATGCTTTTGTAAATAGGTTTCTCATTATATTTTTATATTTGTTGGGATATTTTAAGTTATTGGGGGAGATTAAAAAAATTAAACTTGTAAAAAAAACTTAAAGCCAGATTTTGTGAATTTAATTTGATTTTTATTTCAGTGCACATTTCAAACATTTTTCCAGCCTGGCTTATCCAATTCCATCCCTAAAAAAACACAAAAAAGAAACCTTAGTTTTTACACAATGGTTATTTGAACCATAAAATATTGAACATGCTCCAACACAAACCTGTTTTGCAGCTTGGCCGAGTTTGCTCCATTCCTCCATTGGTCACTTGGTCCAAACATCCTGTGACCTTAAAAGTAACAGAGTTGGGTATGTTAGATATGTCCTCTTCAAAATATATGTAATTGTAACATCATTCAAGAATACATTTGGCATTGAATACACAGCTGAACACCTTAGTATGTCATTTTAACCGAAAAACAGAAAAGTAGTTGACTTATTAGCAAGCACATTTATCTGTTACAGACAAGTGTCAGAGAAGTACAGTGTGCCATATTTGGTCGCTAGACATAACTAGATTTGTGTTCATTTAGTGAACAAAGATGCAATCGTGTATTTTGAAAGAATCGTTAGCTTTTTTTAAGGTCATTACGGCAATACTTGGAGAGTATTGAGCTGAGACTTCATACTTGATTAGAATCACTTTGACAAATGTACTGGAACATTTTTCGGGGAGTAGATAGCAAAACTGCATTTGGAGCATACTTGGGCCGCATCGAAACAAACTTAGATAGGTAAAATGTCAAAGTGCGAGGGTTACTAACCTGTGGACATTGGACGAACACAAAATGAAGTTTAAGCTAGTGTATACAAACAAGCGTCTTCACACAGGATACCAACTCAAACCCACACTGGCGAGCTCATGGAGTCCTGAAAAAATTTAGTGAAGACTGACATTAAAAATGTAAAGAATGTTCTCACCTGGCACCCGGCATCCACTTATATATTTCGCCCAAACCAGCCACGGCCCACTTCACCAGCCCCGCCACTGGCGCGGCCCACCCTAGCAGCCCGGCTACGGCTCACCTCCACCTCCTGTCCTCGGCCACGGGACACCCCCGCAGCATGCCCATGGTGCACCTGGACAGCACGGGCACGAGTGCGGCCCACCTCCAGAGCATGTCTAGTGGTTGCCCGTGTGTTAGGAGGTGGGCGGGCAGGGGCACGGGGTGGACGGCCAGGGGCACGAGATGGAGCTGGCTGCTCTGCAGGAGATGGGGGGCCAGCAGGGCTTATTGGGATTTGCCAACCCAGCCTTTGAATAATCGCCTGATGTAGGCGAGTTTGTTGGCCTAGGGATTCACTTAACATGTTACAGAGATGGTCAGCTGTGAACATGTAGGCACCCAAATTGGCTGATTGTTCTTGGACCGATTCTATCAGACGATGCATGGCCGCCAGATGTTGTTGGTTAAATTCTCGGTCCTGGCGATTTTGATTTAGGTTTTCATGTAGGAGCGTAAGGACCGGTTAAAAGTTATCAGAACTTGGGCCAGGCATCCTTGACTCCACTACTCTATCAAAATGGTCAACCAGCCTCTGAGTGAGGTTTAGAAGCTGGCTGCCCACACTGGGTTGACCCAATCCACCTGCATCCACTGGTTGCTATAAAGGGAAAAGAAAAAATTACTACAATATCATATACCTTTGTGGGTCACCATAACATTATGCAGACAGCACCCTGACATTGAAACATCAACTAATGTTAGACAAAAATGTTAGACACATTTTTTCTGAATCCTATACATTAAATATGGGTTGCTTACGGAAACCTCAGGTGTCTCCTCTTCTGATTGTGGTAAATGTCCAACTGAGGGACCCTAAAAAAAAAAAAAAAAAAACACACAAATGGAACACAATGGGAAAGGTTCATTCCCCCAACACATCCCAAAATAAACACTAATTGACCAGTTCTTGCCTACCTCTACAGAGGATGCAGCCCATGGAAACTCTTCAGAACCAGAAACCAGCAGACATGGATGTTCTACAAAGGCAAATGATATATCACATCAAAATGAATGAATGTGGTGACAAGTCTTCACATATCAAAAGTCCCCAATATTTCGCACACGCAACATTTCTTTGGACATATTAAGGCTGCACCAGAATCCTCTGGCAAGAAAAATTAACAAATTTTATCTATATATAGATATGTTAAAGAGAGATCGAAGGATATTACTTAGCTTTTGGAAAGCTAAAAAGCTAAACACACAAACCAATTTTTCTATACAAAATGACTAATACAATAGAATCATGTAAACACATAAATAAAGCATACTATCTGGTATGTAAGAGTGCTTGACCCTGCTTGTGAGCTTGGCAATCAACGTGGTTTGATGTTGTGCTTGGCAACCTGATATAGATATATTATAGAAAGATTGAAGGTTATTACTTAGCTTTTGGAAGGCTGAACACAAACACACACACACACACACACACACTCTCACTATCAAATCACCTGGATTCTCCTCCAGGCTTCTCTGCAGTGGATCAACGACCTCCTCCTGTAGATGGTGATCTGGTGATGAAAGCACAAAAACAAATGAAAGAGTGAGTTTGACTCTAACCCAAGTTCATTTGGATTGATCCGTTCACCACAACACGTGCACAATGTGAAACCAGATATACCATGAAGGTTCATCTTACTAGGAGGAAGGCCAATGTCATCTCTATGCGAAGTGACATAATCATCATCCACATGACTCCGAGCACAGAGGGCAGGAGGGGACTGCTGCGCCCCAGGGCGTACTACTGTAAAAAAATGGAAATACACACATTGTTAATGCACGTCAAAAGAAGGTAAAAATACACCAAAGAGGTCATTTTCAAAAAATGATCTCATATTTCACCCCTAAGCATAAATACGTAAAAACACAATGCTATTTTGTTCTCAATGCTAATGACTAAACTGTTGCAATCCCAAAAAAGTGCAAAAATAAATTTCATTTGTAATTAAGTAATGTAAAAGGTTTGAACTTACATGGTTGGCAAGCATCGGAGTCATCCCGGTAGTCCACCCCTACCACCGTTTCTGGCCCGATGAATAGCAAAGCCAATTTTTCGCCAGTCTCCCTGAGACGCTGCACAAGATGTTCAGGATAGGTCCCACTCCTTTCAGCCTCTGTGCCCAGGAGCCTTTTGACGTGTCTGAAGAAGTCACTCACACGTTTTTGATACTGGGTAATGGTCTGTTGTGTACTGCCCACTGCATTACCACTCCTGGCAATTTCCTCCCAGAGTCCCTGCCTTACAGCATGGGAAGTCTGGGAGTGCAAGTCCCCACGGAGTCTGGAAAAATGTTGTACATAGGACTCCATGAGGGCTGCATTTTGCTCAGGAGTGAAGCTGGTTGCCTTGGAAGCAGAGTCCCTGGTCCAGCTCAAACTGGCTGAGGTGCCAGGTTGAGGGACCAGGAGCCTAGATGTTACTTGGCCTGCTTTACAGAGCAACCTAGCTGGCCTGAGAGAACTGCCTGTTGGTCTATGGACTGAAGACCCTGGGGTGGTAGTGGTGGTGGTGGGGGGTCGCCAGTAGCAGCAGTGGTAGTGGCCATTCTCCTTGGCTCCATGTAACAAGAAGTCAAAAAATAAAAGAGTTATGGGACAACACACCCAAAACATTTTTTGGAGATATAAAGTCAATGGTGTATTCTTGTTGTTCCTTTGTTCTTTGTTCTTTTTCTGTTTTTCCTTTTTTTTTTCAGCACGTTTTGGTTTGCATGATCAGAATGACTAAAAAACTCTGTGCAAATTTATAGAGATTCAAACGCGCGCGCACACACGCACGTTCATTCAAATGTGCGCAGGTTCAAGGATTTTGTTTGCTGTTGTCATGGATCCAAATTTGGAACTCGACTTGCTCTTCACAACTGCTCTTGTGGCATTAAACACCACATATCTGATCCTAGAAGATGAGCACCAGCAACAACAACAACAGCAGCAACCTGAAGAGCAAGCTCACACTTCACAAACAGTACGGGCACCACGCATCTTCTTAGAGCGTAGCCGCCTGGAAAGTTTGCATGACCAGGATGTCAAAAGGCGTTTCCGCCTGTCTCACCAGGTCATCCATCACCTGTACAGCTTGCTGGAAGAGAAAATTGCTCCAAAAACTAAGAGAAGCCAGGCAGTGCCAGGAATGACCAGGCTCTTGGCCACTCTGTATATTTTAGGAAAGGGTTCCTTTCAAACCTCCTCAGCCTTAATTTGTGGACTAAGCCAGCCTACAGTTTCCAGGGATTTTATGAAGGTCATTGATGCCATTGTGGACCTTATCCCACTATATATTCATTTTCCTCAAACAGCTCAGGAGTGGAGGAAGGTAAAGGTGGATTTCTTCAGGCGAGCGGGATTTCGAATGTTTTGGGGGCCATTGTCTGCACTCATGTGGCTATTCAGGCCCCTAAATTGCAGGAAATCTCGTTTCGCAACCGGAAGCGATATCATTCACTGAATGTACAAATAGTCTGTGATGCCAACAGGAAAATCATGGGTGCACGCACAGGTTTCCCAGGATCATGCCATGATGCCTATATCTTGCGTCAGACAGCCCTCTACCGGAAATTCATCTCTGGAGAAATGCCTGAGGGCTGGTTAATAGGTAATGTATAATGTCATTACTCTAATACAACTAACAGTAGTCAAATCCTAAAGACAACTATTATGTTGCTATGTCCCTTTGCATTGTCAGAATGCCAGGTTATGACCTATATTGTATATATGTCATATATTTTGTGCTAACATCTAATTTAGCAAATACTTTATAAATATTGTACAATATTGGGAGCATGGGGGAAGAACTAACTTTCAGATATTCCTGGAACCCCTAGTCTAATTACTATTTTCACAACTCACGGTACTTCAGTGTGGTAGTCAATAGTAACAATGTCTACTAACAACCAAAAAGCAATAAAGTGACCGAAGAGCACAACCCTTAGCGACCTTTGTAAAAAAAACTCTAGTGTTACACTGCATTCACAGAACACTTACTATACCAAGAACTAACATGTATTATGTTTGTCTTTTTGCAGCTGACAAAGGATACGGGCAGCTTCCATGGCTGATGACACCTGTGCGTCAACCCTGGTCTGAAGCAGAGCATAATTACAACAAGGCTCTGCAAAAAAGATGGGGGATTGTGGAGCAAACCATCGGGCTGCTAAAAGCACGGTTTCTGTGCTTGGCGCGGCCCGGTGGTGAGCTCCTGTACGCACCGTGGAAAGCTGCCCGAATCATCATGGCATGCTGCATCCTGCACAACCTGTGCCTGCACCATGGGGATTCCTGGGACATTCCAGAGGAACTCGAGCCAGAGGTACATCAACATCCTGCCTCTGGCTCCCAAAGCACAGCAGAGGGACGTCGAGTCAGAGATAAACTCATCGCTAATGTCTTTACGCGTGAGTATTTACATGTGTTTACAATGCATGTATTACATATTTCAACACATCATGTTTGGGTTACAAACCCACCTAGGAGTTGAAGTCATAGAAAGCACACTTTAATCGTTTGGGAAATGAAATAGCAGAAGTATTTGTGTAAAAGCTGGACATTTATGTGACTCTTTACAAAAACACATTGCCAAACTAGGGCAGAGTGCAATTTAGTGCAGATTTGGGCAAGCAATGCTTATGCAGCCAGAAAAGAATGAAAAATACAATCCAGCAGCATGTAGTTACAACTAAAGCATGATTAACACATCCTAATAATGTAATCTAATTCTTTACAGGGCGATAACATCCCTCTGCTGTGTTGCCAAGCCTCTGGAATGTCACATCACAGACTACTGTACATTCGTGGATGATATTGCTTCCGGTTAAAGAAGAAATCCACCTTTATGTTCCTCCACTCCAAAGCTGATGTGAGGAAGTGACTATATAGTGGGCCAAGGTCTAAAACTGCATTGAAACCTTCATAAACACCCAGGAAACTGTATACTGGCTCAGTGCACAAATCAAGGGTGACGTGGTTTGAAAGGACTACCCTTCCTAAAATATATAGAGAGTCCAGGAGCCTCATCATTCTTGGCATAGCCTAGCTTCTCTTTGTTTTTGCTGCAATTTTCTCTTCCAGCAAGATGTACAGGTCATGGATGACCTTGCGGGACAGGCATAAACGTCTTTTGACATTCTGGTCTTTGGTTTGAGCAAAGCAATAAAATATGTTTGGCACTAAGTTAAATTGTCCTTGGCATTTTTCTATACAAAATGACTAATACGATTAGAATCATGTAAACACATAAATAAAGCACACTATCTGGTATGTAAGAGTGCTTGACCCTGCTTGTGAGCTTGGCAATAGTGTTGGTTGAATAGCTCACTATTCGATTCGGCAGCTGTTCGGCCTAATATAGCACAAAAATTCAGGTGGTGGAACATCGAATTCGAATCCCATTAAAGTCAATGGGAGAAAAATTCGGGTTTCAGCACTGTGTAGAGCTTCTACAGCCTCCAAACAGATGTAAAAAGATACATTATAAAAGGATACATAAAATGATACATTGTAAAGAGATACATTGTAAAAAGACACATAAAAAGATACATAACACTATTCCATACCCCTGTGCTTCACATGAATATCAAAGTGCGCCTGTCAAATCAATATTAGGCTAAAGCTAGGTACACACTTCCAATAATTATTGTTAGAAAATGAACGATTACGACCGATCAACGATTATGCACGATTATACTTGAACAATCATATTGTGCACAATTCTGTACATGCTGTAACAATATGATCGTTCA
>NC_092860.1:59938245-59964441 GCF_032062135.1 Pyxicephalus adspersus
TTTATACTATTGTGAGATGACATATTATGAAGTGTTAACTAGTATATATACAGCTTGATCTAAATTAGTTTGCAGTGTTGCAAAGCAAACCAAAAAGTAAAAACAGTGCAACAAATGTAACAATAAATAATTATTTTGTGAATAAGTACAATGTAACCTAAAAAAGTAGCACTTACCAAAAAGAAGATGAAGCATGAAAGATTCTAATTGACCTGTAATGGACTGTAGATTCGCACAGAACAGAGAGCAGGTGTGCGCTAATTAATTGCTATGATCTCACCATTGACAGCTTAACAGATCCTCCTTAATCTAATCACCTTAATTGGCAGATTCGCAACCCCTATTACTCATTATTATCAAGACAGGAATCAGGCTGGCAGTGAAGGCGCGTGTACGAGCGCACTCGGCTCCGGACCTTGGGAAACCAGCTCGCTGGAAGCGCGAACATATGTGAATCCAGCCTACGTGCATTTTTATTGATGAATCAGGGCCAATGTCAGAGTAGTTAAAGTATCCCGTGAATAAAACATTACCAGCTTTTGCTGCATTTTCTACCTATGCTCGTATTTGATTCTCTATTTCTTCCTTAGCACTGGAGCAGCGGTCAGCAACTGGTTGTCCACGAGAAACTTTTGGTGGTCCACGGCTCTGGCCAGGTGCACCCCCAAGCGGGGTCACATCCCTTGTACAAATCACAGGCTCAGAAAAATAGGCGGGTTGTGTCTATGGACACAACCCACCCACTCTTCCATCGCAGGTCTGAGAGTGGGCGGGTTTTGGCATCATGACATCACTAAAGAGGTCGTTTCTTGACACCCGGCTCCCCACACATGCACGGTCCAAAGCCGGTAAAGTTAGTGGTCCGCCGGTCCAAAAAGGTTGAAGACCACTGCACTGGGGGGCCTATAGCAGACTCCAATAATTATTTGCGTATTATGCATCCCCACATTAAACTCCACCCATAATGTGTCAACCTCATCGCTTGCTCAATCAACAATTTCTTCTTTCACATTCACTTTTAGATCAGTTCACACATACAGACAGACACCACCACCTTTTCGTTTGACTCTGTCTTTACGAAAGAGAATAAAACCAAGAATGTTGACAGTCCAATCATGTGAAGAACAAAGCCAGGATTGGTCAGGATGAAAAATACCACAAAGCCACCATTATTCTTTGTAAGCATTTATCTTTTATCTTTTCATTTTTTTGTGTACTTTTCAGATCCCTTACTCCCTTGTTCTAGTTTTAATTTTGAAATTTAGGTCATTGTAAAAATAATGTCCCAAATAAATTAATCAGCCTTTAGATAATAAAGGTAACCTTTTTTTTATTAGCAACATGGAATTCCTAATGATGTAATCCACCAGGAATTATTGTTCATATCTAAGAAAAAGGTTATATATATATGGAGTGGGAAAACATTTGTAAAACAGCAAGGATTTAAGCATAAATGACTTATAAATATAAATTAATCTATATTCTAGATCTGATGCTGTATTCTAGATCTGACTGTTTAAAATCACATGTATTTGCATTTTTAATATTTCATACTTTTTATTTTATTTTATTTTTCACCACAAATTTGATTTAAAAATATGTATGAGACAACTAATTTTGGGAATGGCTATTGTAACAGCTGGCCAAAAAATTCACAGGGTTTGCCCAGATACAGGGTATACGCTGAGTATTTTTTCTGTTTAGTCAGACAGTTTTCCTTTTGACCTGAAGGTGGGATTGAAGTACCAGGCTGAATGACAATGAGCTTCCTGGCCAGATGGGGGAGCTAAAGAGGCCTGGGAATGAACAGGTGTAACAGTCTCAGCCGAAATGCATCCTGGAAATTAGGCTGGGGATATAAACTCCCAGCCTGCTTATTCCTGTGGCTCTGTTCTTAGCTGGTGAGCTGGGAGGAGGTCCAAGGTGAACTGTGAGTAAAGACACAAACTTTGCTGGAAAAGCTGTATGGTTAGGGCTTTACAGTTCTTCACAGCACTAGGTTGGGCTGGATTGTTATTAAAGGGACCTAACAGTGAGTTAGAGGCCAAGTGGCCGGGCTTTATTTTTGCTGTTTGTTTTATTTTGCCTGTTTTTGTGTGTAAATAGAATTAGTGAATAAAAATCCATGTTGCACAGATAACCTGCTGGCCCTGTTTCCTGTTTGAAACATCCCCCGTTGCTACGGGTGATCTCGCACTATTAATACTTGAAATAGCTGATGCAGTTTTTGTGACTGCCAAGCCCCTTTTACAGTGTTTTTTTAACAATTTTCAAAAGCTAGACTTTATTTTTTTCTACTGCAGTTTGCTAATACTACCAGGTCTTGTTCCTGCCTCCAGCCAATGAGTGGACAGTCAAGAAAAAGCAGCAGACCATAACCCTAACTCTTTGTCAGGTATAAAGCCAAGTTAGACTTCCATTTTTTCAATTAAACTTTATGGTTCTCACACATTTACAATGTCATTTCATGGATCATATAGCAATGCCTTTGACATGTTTCTGACAATGGCCCTGATTTATCAAGCAAGCGAGCATAAGCATGCTCCGATATACGAGGTGTATGAAGGTGATGGAAGGAGGTCCAGGTTGCCAAGCACAACATCAAACTACATTGATTGCCAAGCTCACAAGCAGGGTCAAGCACTCTTAGAAAGGAACAGATGTTCTGTTGTTGCTCCACTTAATTTTGCTCATTAAATACTGGATTGTATACATTTTTTAGGTCTTTACACAAAACAAATAGTACTAGTATATCAAACTTTCAGGGACAAATCCACTTTGTGCCAAACCTATTTTCTGTTTTTTCCAGCCTTTCAGGGTGTTTATGCAGGTTTGAATGGCATTTTAGACCTTGGCTCACTATCTATTTACTTACTAACTTCAGCTTGGTAGTGGAAGCACATAAAGATGGATTCCTTCTTTAAACCAGAAGCAATAGCCTCCATGAATGTTGCTTGGTGCCAACCTCATGACATAAGAAATCATAGGAAGAAATAGGCACTCTTTTAAATTTGAAGCATATTAAGCAACATGCCTAAAAAACCCTCTTTGCCCATTTCTTCCTATAATTTCTCTTTTCTATGTATATGTACACACATCTAAATGCATGCATACATATATGCATGTTTGTATATACATGAGTGTACATGAAGCAAAACAAACAATATACACAAAACTAAAAACTTACCCCAATGAGGATCCTTCTCTGCAAAAGTGGCCCGCGCGTTTTTCAACTGATAGAACACAGTTAACGGGCACAACAATGTGCAGCAGACACCGGAGGTTTGGCGCATCACTATGCGCATTAAACAACAGTTTTAATAAGAAAATTGTGCTGTTTTTAGCTTTTCAACAATTCAGGGAAAGGAACTTCTTTAAAACAATCACAATTGACTTGTTAAATTGGAGGTCTGTTGGATCACCCAAGGTTAAAAGTTCCTGGAAGATTGTAAAGGAGATCACAAAAACAACCCCCCCCCCAAAAAAAAAACAACTTTATTCAAATTAAACACATTTTCTAAAACATCACAATAAAATAAAAAGACCACACAGACACCACTAAATTTACATGACAAAAAAAAAAAAACACCAAACACATTAGATGTAAACCCACATTTCCATAAAAAGCCAAAATAGTTCAAAAATGGCCCAAGAAATGTTGCATTAAAAAAATACTTACCAAACCAATATGCAATTTGGACCTTTCAAAGGTGGAAAACTGGATTAGAAAATATTTATGCTGGACAAAGATTTAAAGGTGGTAATTAAGACATAATATTGCATTAAACAATATGACCACAAACACAATAACATACTATTAACATTGACTTCCTAATTGCAAAATGGACATTGAAACATTCAAAGTTTAAAAAACAAAAGCGGATATTGTGCTAAATGATAAGCAAAGTATGAAATGTAGCAACATAGATTAGGAGAACACAGCAAACAATTTACCCCCCCCAAGACAAAAAAACAGACAAAGGAAAAAGCAAGTCAGACAAGGCCCTTATATATGCTCATGTTTATGCGCACAGCTGATGGGTATTATTTTTTATATTATATTATATTTTATATTTATATTTTATTTATCAATATTTTATTGTATTTTTTTATCTATGGAAGCAAAGAAAAACTTGGTTGGATGATCTAGTCCGCTGGCAAAAGCGTGGTCTTGCCTGCCCGAATTCGCAGGTATTTAACACCAGGCAGATCTTCTGGTCAGGCATTGTAAGCATTTAGGTAGGCGCCTATGTTAACAGCTGAAATCAATTATCTCTTTCTGAACCTGAAAAAAATAGGTCATTTAAAATATGATGATTTCTATCTGTTAATATATATGTTTTAAACATTTGAACACCACAAACATTTTTAATTAAGGCTAAGTGAAAGATGTGTGCCATTTGAAAGAATTATTTTTTTAGGGGAACAGTGACTTTTAATGCAAGCTCGCCAGTGTCGAGCTGCCAGAGATGCTCAGCTCGAAGCGCTCAAAATTTTCAGTTGATAACTGCCGGGAGAATAAGCCCGTATTCTCGATGGCTGAAATTATTTGATAAAAAGGTTTTTGATGTTAGATCCCGAATCGCGTTTATGCTCGCCCACGCGAGCAAGCTTACGATTTTGCTTGATGAATCAGACTCCCTGTGTCCTAATGTTATACTAACAATTCACTCAAGCTGCTTTTATTGCCCTGCATGCATTCCATTGTATAAATGAAAATGGCAATAAAGTTCTCTCAAAGCAGAAATCAAAAATTCACTTTAAACTTTGTTTCCACTACAATAAATAAAAATGATGACATTGACATTTATAATTTGGGGTAAATATTTAATATTGTGTAGTATTCAAACTATATAAACCTTGCTTGGGAAAAAAACACATGTAGTAGTGGCAAAATTATTGTGACGTTTCTACTGTATAAGCTGCAGGGCCCTTTAGAAACGAGATGCAGGCTGGTCTTGTTTGGTGAGAAGTCATAAAGATGATGTCTGGAGAGAAACGGGGAAAACAATTGGTGGCATTGTGTACCTTGTGAAAGTTGAGGTCAGATTCAAAGGTAGAGAGTCAAATGTTCCTGTGTTTTCTTCCATCCAGCAAAAAGTTTGCATTTGAACCACCCTTACCTTCAATGGAGGGGTAAGAGGCCAGTGGTCATTTTGAATGTGTGACTGTGACAAATTAAAGAATCCTGGATTGTATTACTTCAACATTGATTTCCTTCTGGATTGCAAAAACTTCCTTTCAAGAGTCTGAGTGCTCCAACAAATACCAAGGGCCCAAATGAAAGACACACTGAGACAGGTGGTAGCACTTTTTAGATTTATTGCACATGATAAGTGAAAGTAGCTAAGGAATTTTGCTGATTCTTGAAGTTATTTATTTTTGTACTTTTGATATGTTTTGTAGATGATTGAATTGTGTTGAAACTAGTTGCACTTTTCTTGACAGTAAACTAGTGTCCGCTTCCCCCCCCGTTTTGCCTTGAAACTCTTCCTTTCCTCCCCACTGCCATATATCTGTTACTTTTACAAAAATATCTTGTTCTAAGAGAACCACAAGGACATCTGTTATGTCTGCTAGTTGTCTGTAGTCACGTGATCATGCACTGATCATACCTTTGAACTGTTATATACACTGTGTGCAAACAATAAAGTTTTGAGAGTGATCTAACCACACATTAAATTGCGTGTGTTACGTACTCTTACAGCGCTGTAAACAGGAGCGACCAGACAGAGGGAAAATTGATCTGGGATCAATAGGAGACACCCTTAACAGTTTGGCATCAGAAGTGGGATATCTAACTACCTTAAAAAGGATTGAGTAAGTAGAAATTTTCTTTTCTACCTCTGCCCTCCCCTGGGTCCCTGTAGATATCTTACGAACCTAAGCACTGTGGCATTGTAGACTCCTTCATAGAAAGACTGGGTTCTTAGGAAGATTTGGGAGATCTTTTATTGAATATGTGCACACTTATGGCTTCTGTTTAATGTATAGAGTATAAGAATTTTGTTGCATGATTTACAAGTTTAAGAAATATTGTATATAAGGTAAGTTTGTGTACTAATCTGGTTGCCAAGGTGAGGTTGGGTCAATCCTCACTGCTGTGGTTGGCTCGGGCAAGCAGTAACGTGACCTAAGCTGCGTTTTGGTAAGCGGTCCTGGGAACAGGACATCAACGAGCACTGCAGCTACCAACTGAACTAACTGAACTAACAATAACTGTGTACAACCGTCTGATATTTATACTGTATTTATACCAAGGGGAATTCCCAAGGTAAGGGGAATTCCACAAAGGAGGAACAGCTCCCAGATCCACATAAAAAACATGTGATGAAACGCATTCAAATCAGACAGAAACTAAAACTCACAGCCATGTCACCCAGTGATGAGGATATTCCTTATATTATTCCAAGGAAAACTCCTGTTGATTTTGTAAATCGCAGAGCAGGAGACTATTACACTGACCCTTTTACATTACATTTGAAAAATGGCACTGAAAACTTCAAATGCCCTGACCCCTTCCCACTGGAAGGGTCATTCTCTAAATTCCATATTAGTTGAATCTTAGGAATGTGTCTCAGTAATCGAGAAGGATGGGGATATAAATTAGATCCACGAGTTCCCCAGTGGGACCGGCAATACATGAAAGCTTGCGGAAAAATCTGGTATACTTTAAAAATGTATTGCAAGGATTACCCCCGTAAAGAGAAAACTGTTGCCCAAATCACATCCTCTATTCCACCCCCGTATACACCCTTATACCCTCAACTAACAGCAGAAACACAAAAGAGAACACAGGGGGATGAGGATTATGAGCACGATATCTGTCTAATACAGTCCGTGCAGCAACAAGCTGTTACACAGGATTCTCCCTCAGCCCCTCCTCTTCTTACCAAAACAAAGACCAAGCAGTCACAGATATTTTTACCACCACCCACTAGTCATACATCACCCAGCAGCAGTGGCTACACATCATCCGCTGTTGTGTACTTAACCCCAAAAACTTATGTGGGATCAAGTGCATAACGAATTTGTTAGGATACTTGGAGATAGAAAATCAATGGCCACAGCATTAGCGTGCAAACAGAAAGCAGGAGAAACAGTAAGTGATTATGCTCGAAGGTTTAGGAAAGTGTGGAAGGAAGAGACAGGTCTAGGATTAGGAGGAGATTTGAATGTTTTTACACAGTCACTGATTAATGGATTAATCCCTGAACTAAAGACTATAGACGAGGCAGGTTGCTTTGAGCTACTTAAACCGTCAAAACCCCATGTGCAGGGACTCCATTATTCAGGGAAACCTGGAGGGTACAGAGGAAAAGGTAGAGGCAGAGGAGGTAGACAGGACAGGAATGACAATAGATGATATGGAAATGTTAGAAGGAATCAAGCATGTTTTGCCTGTTGACAGTAAGGTCATTGGACCAGGGACTGCCCTACTCACCAACAGTGGGATCCCTGGACTGCACCCCATATACAGCACTCACAAAACCACATACACCAATATACCAAAAGCAGTATCCTTTAACTAAAGACAAGGAAGGTTCCTTAGCAACCATGATTCAATCTTTCTGCCAGCAAGGCATACTTAAGAAAACCTGCTCTCCTTACAATACTCCAGTAAATCCTGTCAAAAAGCCAGATGGCTCATACCGTTTTACAAAGGATCTCAGAGCCATCAATGAGCTGGTTACGCCCGTGACACCAGTCATGTCAGATCTTAGTACCATCCTTACAGCAGTATTGCCCGAGACCCAATTTTACACTGTTATTAATTTGGCCAATGCATTTTTCTC
Source organism: Pyxicephalus adspersus (assembly GCF_032062135.1). Taxonomy (NCBI): domain Eukaryota; kingdom Metazoa; phylum Chordata; class Amphibia; order Anura; family Pyxicephalidae; genus Pyxicephalus; species Pyxicephalus adspersus. Next base: position 59,946,042 of record NC_092860.1, read on the forward strand.
CATACCATTATCGCCTGACACTCAGCTCTTTATGGCTTTCATTTTCAGGAGACAACAGTACACCTGGTGCCGCTTGCCCCAGGGTTTTTGTTGACTCATCCGCAGTTTTCTCAATTGCCCTCCAGCAGGTCCTTGCCAACTGGCAGCCGCAGCATGGTTCAACTTTATTACAGTATGTATTGATCTATTGTTGTGTAGCCCGTCGCAGGAGGCATGTCAGAAGGATACTGTTTCATTGTTGTGTTTTTTGGGAAAGGAAGAAAAAATTCAGTTCTGTCTGCAACAGGTCACATTCCTGGAAATGCGTTTAACCCCAGGATACCGACTGCTAGCCCCCAGCCGTGTACATGCCATTACCAGTCTGCCTTGCCCACAGACAAAGAAACAGCTGCTCAGCTTTCTTGGCATGATAAATTTTTTTGCAGACACTGGATTCCTGAATGCTCGTATTGGGACTTACAGCTCCGTCCCAGTACCACCCCCAGTGCCCCTAACAACATTCAATGGTCTGATGAAATGAGTAAAGCATATGTGGTGTTAAAAGAATCCCTGACCTCTGCCCCCGCATTGGGAATGCCAAATTTCAATGTACCATTTGTATTGTATGCAAGAGAGAATTGTAAAACCATGGCTGCTGTGCTTGCTCAGATGCATGGAGGTAAATTGAGGCCTGTGGCATTTGTCTCTAAGACACTACCTGTTACTGTGCAAGGCATGCCAGCCTGCCTGTGTGTGCTGGAAGCGTGTGCAATAGCTGTTGAACATGTCTCACTTCTAACTTTGGGTCACGAGACGATACATCCCATGGTGTACTACACTTCATTATGAATTTAACCACTCAACACATAACAGCACAAAGGTTGTCTGGTTACCAGGTTATCCTAACATCCACTGCAGGATTAAGTGTAAAATATGCTCCTGCTAACGGCGGTCCCGTCGCTGTGCTCAATGCCCTCTTTGGTCTTAAAGGGCCAAAGGATGATGTACCGGAGTCACACTCATGCATCACTGCATCACATACATAACACATCAACACCACGTTCAGACTTATCCACAAAACCCATTCCTCAAGCAGAAAATGTTTTTATAGTTAGGTCCTGTTTGCAACCCTCTGACAAAACGTATTTAGCTGGATATGCCGTGGTACAGCTCCCTAACACAGTCATTGAAGCCGCCCCACTCTCTGTTAACTCTTCCCAAGCCGCAGAATTGATAGCACTCACCAGAGCCTGTGAAATTATGGAAGGAAAAGCTGTAAACATATTTACTGACTCCCGCTATGCTTTTGGAGTCGTACATTAATATTATTATTATTATTATTATTAATAATAATAAACAGGAATTGTATAGCGCCAACATATTACGCAGCGCTGTACAATAAATAGGGATTGCAAATGACAGACTAATACAGGCAGTGATATAGGAGGAGAGGACCCTGCCCCGAAGAGCTTACAATCTAGTAGGTGGGGGAATTTCACACACAATCGGATGGGAGATATGTAGTGGTGGGAAGTGGTGATAGTTTAAGAAGACAGAAGAAGATGAGTAGGCAAGTTTGAAAAAATGGGTTTTGAGCGCTCTTTTAAATGAGCAGAAAGTAGGGGCAAGCCGAATAGGACAAGGAAGACCATTCCAGAGAGTTCGGGCAGCTCTAGAGAAGTCTTGTATCCGTGCGTGTGATGAGGTTATGAGTCAAAGGTTACACCAAGACAACGTGCCTGAGGGGCCGAATAACAGTGTTGTTAACAGTTAGATATATGTCAGGGGGAGATTTGGAATTTGAGGGGGGGATGATGATGAGTTCTGTTTTATCCAAGCTGAGTTTCAGGAATCGGTCAGACATACATGATTTTGGAGCCATTTGGCAGTGAAGAAGTTTTACCACAGCTGATGGAAAACCCATTCAGCACTCCGCAATAATTTCAAAACTTTTATAAGCCATTCACCTCCCCAATCAAATAGCCATTGTCACATGCCAAGCACACACTTCTTCCTATTCCTTCAATGCCAGGGGAAACAGACTAGCAGATTTCTATGCCAAAGCTAATGCTCAGTTTACCATACTCACCACTAGCCCCCCGATACACTTCTGCTTGCCATTCCAACTTCCACTGAAACCAACACACTTCTGATACAATTACAGTCCTTCGCCTCTTCACAGGACATTGAATTCTGGGAAAAGGAAGGATTGACCATAGATTCCTTTGGAATCTGGTCAAAAGGAGGGATAGTAGGGCTGCCCCAGATAGCAGTACCCCTCATTGTTTTTCAAATTCATGGTATAGGACACAAAAGTGATTTTGTGCCCAGAATTTAAAGGAACACACACAAGCCATACTTTCTCATTGTTTAACATGTGCTAGAAATAATGTGCAAGGAAAGAAGGCAGGACAACATGAACATTTGTTAACTCCACAGGGTCCATTTCAAGAGTTACAAATTGACTTCACACACATGCCATAGGCTTCCAATGGATGTCAGATAATGTTAGTGATCACAGACAGATTCAGCAGATGGGTAGAATCTTTTGTAGTCAGGAAAGAAAATGCAAGGACAGTAGCTAAGATACCATGCAAGGTGATTACAGACAGATTCAGCAGATGGGTAGAATCTTTTGTAGTCAGGAAAGAAAATGCAAGGACAGTAGCTAAGATACCATGCAAGGTGATGATCCCCAGATTTGGATGCCCAGTGAGAATAAGCTCAGACAATGGCACTCCATTCACTTCTAAAGCCACGCAGGAGATTTCAAAAGTAATGAACATAGAATGGAAATTTCACATCCCATATCACCCCCATAGTGCTGGAGTAGTAGAAAGGATAAATGGGACATTGAAAGACAAACTTAGGAAAGCAACTGGAGGGACATTCCATAAGTGGGACCAATACCTATCAGCCATGCTAGCAGAAATAAGAAATGACACCCAATACAGTCAATAAGCTATCAACCTTTGAAATTTTAATGGAACGTCCATTCCCCACCCCTTATATTACTACCGGGGGACTTACAACAAATTCAGGATCAATATGTAGTTAAGTTTATTGAAAAATTGAACAGCAACTATGGAGATATCTCTCTCTTTTTTCCTTTCCCTACAGATCAACTGACACACCCATTAAAGCCCGGAGACATAGTGTTGGTTAAAGCTCTGCACAAGCACAAATCCTTGAATCCGCCCTTTGGACCTCCTGTCACCATGCAAGCCATTACTAGAACAGCTGTGCTGACCAGTAGAGGACCCACCTGAATACACACTTGAAGAATGAAAAAGGCACCGCCAATCCAGCGCTAGGATGATGCTTCTTGATCCACAAGTACCAGCCCGGATGCTTGTCTGCAGTTTTGGAGCCCTGATGATCATACTCTGCCTTGTTTGGGTCACAACAAATTGCCACTTCTCACCCTCAAGATTTGCCCTTCATTTGCCTCCAATCAAGCCATAGCCTAAAGAATGACTCTACCCTGTCTATGCACCGGCGACAATTTGAGTATAGGGATTGGACTGACTTCCATGGTAACATATGGGAACATCTTGCCAAATAAATGTATAATAGATCTAGTTTTTGCTTATCTGATATGCATAGTACTCAAGATATGTTAACTTCTTGTTTGATTGCTGTCTCCACTCCAGTCAGCATACTGTTTTAGTCATTAGCAATATCTACAATGACACTGATGTTACTGAAAGTGATATACGTTTATTTCATAACCCCTCTAACTTTTGCAACAACTGTAAAACTTATGATTCCCTGGAAAAATTTATGATTTTTACACATACTATAAATATTACTCAGGAAGATGTATGTTACCATATGACTTGTAATCCCTCTGAAATATCCCACTGTGGGATATTATCATTACAGAAAGTCACAAAATTTCAAAATTCTACATCTCATTCTTTTCGCTTATGTAACCGAATTGAAAAGGATTGCACAGGTGTTCATAACCCTATGCCCCGTAATTCCACTCATCTGTCCTCTAGCCATTATCAACATGTTAAATTACCCACAGGCTGGTTGTGGTCCTGTGGAAACACAACTTTTAATTATATCCCAGCTAACATCTCCGGAGGGCCCAGTACTTTCTCAAGAATGGCCCTAGCCATGGGTCAGAACAAACAACTATCACCCATGCGTATAAAATGTTTCTCCCTAGCCCTAAGTGACACATGTTCAGCTGACCTACATTTACTATCCAAAACAGAAGTTGTGGCCTAAGCTGCTTCAATCGTAACTGACCTCACACACCTGTCTTGCATAGTAGCAAAGAAACCTAATAACACTTCCCTTTCTCTAGCCGGATTATTGACTGATTATACTAACGCTAAGAAAGGCATCTTACAAAATAGAGCAGCTATTGACTATTTGTTACTTAAACATAATATTGGTTGTGAACAATTTGCAGGAATGTGTTGTTTTAACATGATGGATCATTCAGAATCTGTCCACAATGTGATTAACACTCTTAAGGATTTAGCTCAGGATATTAAACAAAATAGCGGTTTAGGGTTGTTTGACTGGTTATGGAATCTATTTCACAACATTGGATTATAGATTAAGCAATTTATAACTTTCATCTTTATTATCATTGGTATATGAATCTTTGCATGCTGCTGTGTACAATGTAGTCCTATATTATTGTCAATATTAAAATCAAAAATCAATCGGCTCCCTTAAGTTATGTATGCTCAAGAACCTGAAGCTGTCTATTTGTATGTAAAGGAACAGAGGTATGAGGTCAAGTAGCTATCCTTTGTTGAAGGATAAAAAGAGGGAATTGAAAGTAGCTGAGGAATTGTGCTGATTCTTGAAGTTAATTATTTTTGTACTTTTGTAATGTTTTGTAGATGATTGAAATATGTTAAAACTAGTTGCACTCTTCTTATCAGTAAACTAGCGTCTGCTTCCCCCCTTTTTTTGAAACTCTTCCTTTCCTCCCTACTGCCATATATCTGTTACTTTGACAAAAATATCTTTTTCTAAGAGAACCACAAGAACATCTGTTATGTCTGCTAGTTGTCTGTAGTCATGTGATCATGCACTGATCATGCCTATGAACTGTTATATAAACTGTGTGCAAACAAAGTTTTGAGAGTGATCTAACCACAAATTCAATTGCGTGAGTTACGTGCTCTTCCAGTGCTGTAAACAAAAGCGATCAGAAAGAGGTAAAATTAATCTGGGATCAATAGAAGACCACCTTAACAATAAGGTACTCTTGCAAAGTGAATATTCACAACATTAGGTTAAGTAAATAGATAGCAAAGGTATGCTGCAAATAGATGATTGTATGGTAAATATCCTGCTGCGTGTGAAGCTTGATGAAAAGAACAATTATACAATAAATGTTGTTATAACATTGTTCAGTGTATTGGCTATAATTTCTAATTTCTAAGACGGAGGAGGGGAAGGGGATAGCCCTCCCTCCTCTGCATTGGAAGCTTTACACACTGGAGGGATGACGCATCAAGCGCTGCCCTCCAACCTCCTATTACCCAATAGCCCTAGGGCTATCCCCAGACGTTAGGTCTGGGCACGTGGAGCTGGGGGAGGTCCCAGGGACGCTGTCCTATTAAGGGAGCAGCGTCCCTGCAATCTCCCTGCTGCTCTGCACACCATTCCTCCACCTGCTGTACCAGGAACACCTACAACTAAGATCTACTATACAAGGTAACAACACGGCAGTGTTGTACTTACTGATATACTTATATATTCTTCTAGTACTGTTTCCTTCAATACAAAGTTACCAATGATTTTCATATACAGATCCCTGACTTGACTATAAGGGTCTCAGCTTGTATATCACAAGACTGCTAATACTACATAGAAAAACTTACCTATACTCGAATGCTAACACCCTTCGGGGATATGACATCCTTCTGATTCTGCATACAACTACAAAACTTAGGACACCATCCTACAGAACCATGTGAGTGTTACAAATCTTTTATAAATTGTCATTCGACACTTATTTATATTGGCTTAAAATACTCCAACTATTAACCAATAATACAAATAGCTATATATATACTTGGCTGAACACTTTTCTGTTCTCTAATAAATTAAGGCTATCTTATCATAAACAGCATATTCATTAAGAATATCTACATTTACAACACAATACTTGTACTGGTTATTCTAAGACTCAAGTTAAATATTGTTTATTGATTTAGATACAACTCACGCAAGCATCCAATGCATGTTGTCAAAAACACTCCTGAAGAAGCCACACTTGGCATCGGGTATACTAAGTAACATGTTTTGATGGGTAAATACTCTGTATGGTTAACAATATATATGCGGAGGAGTTGTTGTATGTCTAGCGCCTATTTTTGGCCTATGGTGAACCCCAAGAAAATATTGTGGTTCAATTCAACCGTTGATTACTATGTACTGTATTGCGTTATAAGGCTCTAATCACTTTTTTCTGACCACTAGATTGTTTAGTGGCCCTTTTCAATTGTTAAGCTTTACTACACATATTGTATATATGTTTATGAATACATTGTTTGTGCCAAAAACCCCGCTCAAATCTCTGTCTCTGATTATATGTTCTATTTAATTATGAGGGTAGGCACTTTCTAACACAACTGTGATATATTACCACAATAAACATATCCTAATGATCTAATATTAAGGGCCTACCAAAACCCCTCTATCTATATCCCTGGTGGTCTGTATAAAATCTTTATACTTATCTATTGATTATTCACTGTACGTTATTCTTTCTCGTTTGGATTTTCCAATATCATGGATATTCCAAATCCTGATTGGGATGAATTTCTCTCCCAAATCGAAGACCTATGTATTTCTGCCCAACCTAATAGTATCACTATAAACTCCCTCATTTATAAACTTACTCATCTTAGCAAAGAAATTCTAAATTCATTTGCATATAAGTTTTTTGAAAAATACATTAAGGATAATATTAATCTACCTGGTTTACGCATACAAATTTTTCCAAATATTAACCATCCAGAATGGATCCGAAATGAATGGGAAAACATCCTAACAAAATGCTCCACAAAGTTGATGGAATTACTAATCAATTATTATAAAAAAGAATTGGAAATTATTGAACATGAAATTAAAGACACCTACACTCAAAATATTATATTGATAGAATCCACTCAATTCACACATCAACATAATCTCTTTAAACAACACATTGAAAAATTCAATATTGACATTTATAATAGAAAAGACAAACAATTCCAAAAAGATAAATGGTTATTTTTTCGTAAAAAAGCCTACAACTGGGATAAAATCTCAAACAAAGGATCCAATCAAATAAAAAAATCCCTCCCAACCTCAACAGATCACCCTACTGCAGGATCCACCGACCCACATCCCCCTGGGCACACTAGTACATTTAAAAGCAAAAAGCATTATAAAAGTGATCACAGTGATCTTTCCACTCGAGACCCTAAACGCAAACCAATAACCCCATCTGCACCCATCTCCACCCCCCCATCACTATCAACTCTTTCTAGTCTAGATGCTACACCTCAAACAATCACTACCTCTCACTCGTTTCCTAATATCACCCCAGAAATGCAGGAACTCTCAACCATCGTTCCACCCACGAACACACCACCAGGTGCCACACCATCAGCTGGTAATTCACCAGAGTTCACACCCCTCCCTCACCCATCCTTTCTTACATCCCAACCTGCACCCCATCCAGGCGCTATTCCCAAAATTAAATCACAAGAATCTTTTTTAGGACCACTGACCGACTGGATCCCTTCCCCCAAACAATTAAAAGGCTCAATTCAAGAGTATTTTTCGAAACTCCCACCACAGAGTCAGATCTATAAATCATTACCTGTCTTCCTACCAATTAAACCTCATGGAAAAAGAGGTATTATGGTTAGGCTTGTCATTCTGCCCTTCCAGCAGACCAGAAAAGTTCGAACTTATCAAGGATATACATTTATTCGCTAGAAATCTCACTCCTAAACTTATGTATAGTAAATCCCTGCAACCAAATGCTCTTCTTGATATAACACAAATTAAAGATCTCAAAATAGATGACTTTAGGACTATGAAACTTTTACACAAACTGTACCAGGAAAGCAATCCAGAAATTGAGCCCCCTCCTTCAATTCCTACATCTATTGAAACATCAGAAACACCAACTATACCTATCAAACGGAACAAATCAACTTTCTTTCCTTCCCTCACTTTCAATACTTATGTGCAAACATTTTTTAATATTATGACTAAGAAAATACTGGAATTTGATCCCATATCTGCACACACTGGCTCTGATTCATCAAAAAAAAATACGTGTACGCTCGCGCTTCCAGCGAGCCGGTTTCCCGCGGTCCGGAGCCGAGTGCGCTCGTACACGCGCCTTCACTGCCAGCCTGATTCCTGTCTTGATAATAAAGAGCAATAGGGCTTGCGAATCTGCCAATTAAGGCGATTAGATTTCAGCTGCGCGATTAAGGAGGATCTGTTAAGCTGTCAATGGTGAGATCATAGCAATTAATAAGCGCACACCTGCTCTCTGTTCTGTGCGTATCTACAGTCCATTACAGGTCAAATAGAATCTTTAATACTTCATCTTCTGTTGGGTAAGTGCTATTTTTTTAGGTTACATTGTACTTATTCACAAAATAATTAATTTATTGTTACATTTGTTGCACTGTTTTTATACTTTTTGGTTTGCTTTGCAACACTGCAAACTAATTTAGATCAAGCTGTGGAGGAACATAAAGGTGGATTTCTTCTTTAACCGGAAGCAATATCATCCACGAATGTACAGTAGTCTGTGATGTGACATTCCAAAGGCTTGGCAGCACAGCAGAGGGATGTTATCGCCCTGTAAAGAATTAGATTACATTATTAGGATGTGTTAATCATGTGTTAATCTTTAGTTGTAACTAAATGCTGCTGGATTGTATTTTTCATGCTTTTCAGGCTGCATAAGCAATGCTTGCCCAAATCTGCACTAAATTGCACTCTGCCCTAGTTTGGCAATGTGTTTTTGTAAAGTGTCACATAAATGTCCAGCTCTTACACAAATATGTCTGCTATTTCATTTCCCAAAAGATTAAAGTGTGCTTTCTATGACTTCAACTCCAAGGTTGGTTTGTAACCCAAACATGATGTGCTGTAATATGTAATACATGCATTGTAAACAAATGTAAATACTTATGCGTAAAGACATTAGCGATGAGTTCAGCTCTGACTCAACATCCCTCTGCTGTGCTTTGGGAGCCAGAGGCAGGATGTTGATGTACCTCTGGCTTGAGTTCCTCTGGAATGTCCCAGGAATCCCCATGGTGCAGGCACAGGTTGTGCAGGATGCAGCATGCCATGATGACTTGGGCAGCTTTCCACGGTGCGTACAGGAGCTCACCACCGGGCCGCGCCAAGCACAGAAACCGTGTTTTTAGCAGCCCGATGGTTTGCTCCACAATCCCCCGGCTTTTTTGCAGAGCCTTGTTGTAATTATACTATGCTTCAGACCGTGGGTGACGCACAGGTGTCATAAGCCATGGAAGCTGCCCGTATCCTTTGTCAGCTGCAAAAAGACAAACATAATACATGTTAGTTCTTGGTATAGTAAGTGTTCTGTAAATGCAGTGTAACACGAGTTTTTTTACAAAGGTCGCTAAGGGTTGTGCTCTTCAGTCACTTTATTGCTTTTTGGTTGTTAGTAGACATTGTTACTATTGACTACCACACTGAAGTACCGTGAGCTGTGAAAACAGTAATTATACTAGGGCTTACGGGAATATCTGAAAATTAGTTCTTTCCCCCATGCTCCCAATATTGTACAATATTTATAAAGTATTTGCTAAATTAGATGTTAGCACAAAATATGACGTATATAGAATATAGGTCATAACCTGGCATTCTGACAATGCAAAGGGACATAGCAACATATTAGGTGTCTTTAGGATTTGACTACTGTTAGTTGTATTAGAGTAATGACATTATACATTACCTATTAACCAGCCCTCAGGCATTTCTCCAGAGATGAATTTCCGGTAGAGGGCTGTCTGACGCAGGATATAGGCATCATGGCATGATCATGGGAAACCTGTGCGTGCACTCATGATTTTCCTGTTGGCATCACAGACTATTTGTACATTCAGTGAATGATATCGCTTCCGGTTGCGAAACGAGATTTCCTGCAATTTAGGGGCCTGAATGGCCACATGAGTACAGTCAATGGCCCCCAAAACATTCAGAAATCCCGCTCACCTGAAGAAATCCACCTTGACCTTCCTCCACTCCTGAGCTGTTTGAGGAAAATGAATCTATAGTGGGATAACGTCCACAATGGCATCGATGACCTTCATAAAAACCCTGGAAACCCTTCCTAAAATATACAGAGTGGCCAAGAGCCTGGTCATTCCTGGCACTGCCTGGCTTCTCTTAGTTTTTGGAGCAATTTTCTCTTCCAGCAAGCTGTACAGGTGAAGGATGACCTGGTGAGACAAGCAGAAAGGCCTTTTGACATCCTGGTCACGCAAACTTTCCAGGTGGCTACGCTCTAAGAAGATGCGTGGTGCCCGGACTGTTTGCAAAGTCTGAGCTTGCTCTTCTGGTTGCTGCTGTTGTTGTTGTTGCTGTTGCTCTTCTTCTAGAATCAGATATGTGGTGTTTAATGCCAAAACAGCAGTTGTGAAGAGCAAGTCGAGTTCCAAATTTGGATCCATGACAACAGCAAACAAAATCTTTGAACATGCGCACATTTGAATGAACGTGCGTCCACGTGCGTGCGCGTTTGAATCCCTATAAATTTGCACAGAGTTTCTTAGTCATTCTGGTTTTGCAAACCAAAACTCGCTGAAAAAAAAAAAAACGGAAAAAGGAACAAGAACAAGTAAGAATACACCATTGACTTTATTCCTCCAAAAAATGTTTTGGATATGTTGTCCCATAACTCTTTTATTTTTTGACTTCTATATACATGGAGCCAAGGAGAATGGCCACCACCACCACCATTACCACTGCTGCTGCTGGCGGCCCCACCACCACTACCACCCCAGGGTCTTCAGTTCATAGACCAACAGGCAGCTCTCTCAGGCCAGCTAGGTTGCTCTGTGAAGCAGTCCAAGTAACATCTAGGCACCTGGTCCCTCAACCTGGCACCTCAGCCAGTTTGAGCCGGACCAGGGATTCTGCTTCCAAGGCAACCAGCTTCACTCCTGAGCAAAATGCAGCCCTCATGTGTCCTATGTACAACATTTTCCTAGACTCCGTGGGGACTTGCACTCCCAGACTTCCCATGCTGTAAGGCAAGGACTCCGGGAGGAAATTGCCAGGAGTGTTAATGCAGTGGGCAGTACAAAACGGACCATTACGTGTGAGTGACATCTTCAAACACGTCAAAAGGCTCCTGGGCACAGAGGCTGGAAGGAGTGGGACCTATCCTGAACATCTTGTGCAGCGTCTCAGGGAGTATGAAAGATTGGCGTTGCCATTCATCGGGTCAGAAACGGTGGTAGGGGTGGACTAAACGGGTGACACCGATGCTTGGCAACCATGTAAGTTCAATCCTTTTACATTACTTAATTACAAATGTAATTTATTTTTGCATTTTTTTGGGATTGCAACAGTTTAGTCATTAGCATTGAGAACAAAATAGCATTGTGTTTTTACGTATTTATGCTTGGGGGTGATATATGAGATCATTTTTTGAAAATGACCTCTTTGGTGTATTTTTACCTTCTTTTGACTTACATTAATAATGTGTGTATTTCCATTTTTTATAATAGTACGCCCTGAGATGCAGCAGTCCCCTCCTGCCCTCTGTGCTCGGGGTGATGTGGATGATGAGGATGTCACTTCCCATCAAGATGACACTGGCCTTCCTCCTGGTAAGATGAACCTTCATGAACCTTCGATAACATTTGTTAATTTTTTGCCAGATTCTGGTGCAGTATCCCTTTGGGAATGTGTGAGCCTAATATGTCCAAAAAAATGTTGAGTGTGCAAAATATTGGGGACTTTTGATATGTGAAGACTTGTCACCACATTCATTCATTTTGATGTGATATATCATGTGCCTTTGTAGAACATCCATGTCTGCTGGTTTCTGGTTCTGAAGAGTTTTCACGGGCTGCATACTCTGTGGAGGTAGGTAAGAACTCGTATGTTAGTGTTTATTTTGGGATGTGTTGGGGGAATGTGTTCCATTTGTGTGTTTTTTTTTTGTTTTTTTTTAGGGTCCCTCAGGACCACAATCAGAAGAGGAGGCACCTGAGGTTTCTGTAAGCAACCCATGTTTACATTTTTGTCTAAAATTAGTTGATGTTTCAATGTCAGGATGCTGTCTGCATAATGTTATTGTGACCCACAAAGTTATATGATATTGTAGTAATTTTTTCTTTTCCCTTTATAGTAACCAGTGGATGCAGGTCGATTGGGTCGACCCAGTGTGGGCAGCCAGCTTCTAAACCTTACTCAGAGGCTGGTTGACCATTTTGATAGCGTAGTGGAGTCAAGGATGCCTGGCCCAAGTTCTGATAACTTTGAACAGGTCCTTATGCTCCTACATGAAACATAAATCAATATCGCCAGGACCGAGAATTTAACCAACATCTGGCGGCCGTGCATCATCTGATAGAATCTGTCTAAGAACAATCGGCCAATTTGGGTACCTACATGTTCAGAGTTGACCATCTCTGTAACATGTTAAGTGAATCCGTAGGCCAACAATCTCGCCTACATCAGGTGATTTTTGTAAAGGCTGGGTTGGCAAATCCCAATAAGCCCTGCTGGCCCCCCATCTCCTGCAGAGCAGCCAGCTCCATTCTTCCCCCCGGCTCCACCCCGTGCCCCTGGCCGTCCACCCAGTGCGCCTGGCAGTCCACCCTGTGCCCCTGGCAGTCCACCCAGTGCCCCTGGCAGTCCACCCAGTGCGCCTGGCAGTCCACCTAGTGCCCCTGGCCGTCCACCCCATGCCCCTCCCAGTCCACGCCGTACCCCTCCCAGTCCACCCCGTGCCCCTGCCCGTCCACCCCGTGCCCCTCCCATTCCACCCCGTGGCCCTGCCCGCCCACCTCCTAACACACAGGCAACCACTAGACATGTTCTGGAGGTGGGCCGCACTTGTGCCCGTGCTGTGCAGGTGCACTGTGGGCGTGCTGCGGGGGTGTCCCGTGGCCGAGGCCAGGAGGTGGAGGTGACCCGTGGCCGGGCTGCTAGCGTGGGCCGCACCCGTGGTCGGGCTGGTGAATTGGGCCATGGCCGGTTTGAGCGAACTATATAAGTGGATGCCGGGTGCCAGGTGAGAACATTCTTCACATTCTTCCTGTCAGTCTTCACTCAATTTTTTTAGGACTCCATGAGCTCGCCAGTGTGGGTTTGAGTTGGTATCCTGTGTGAAGACGCTTGTTTGTATAAACTAGCTTAAACTTCATTTTGTGTTCGTCCAATGTCCACAGGTTAGTAACCCTCACACTTTGACATTTTACCTATCTAAGTTTGTTTCGATGCGGCCCAAGTATGCTCCAAATGCAGTTTTGCTATCTACTCCCCGAAGAATGTTCCAGTACATTTTGTCAAAGTGATTCTAATCAAGTCACTAAATGAACACAAATCTAGTTATATCTAGGGACCAAATATGGCACACCGCACTTCTCTGACACTTGTCTGTAACAGATAACAGACCAAGTGACCAATGGAGGAATGGAGCAAACTTGGCCAAGCTGCAAAATAGGTTTGTGTAGGATAAGAGCATGTTCAATATTTTATGGTTCAAATAACCATTGTGTAAAAACTAAGGTTTCTTTTTTGTGTTTTTTAGGGATGGAATTGGATTAGCCATGCTGGAAAAATGTTGGAAACGTGCACTGAAATAAAAATCAAATTAAATTCACAAAATCAGGCTTTTCGTTTTTTTTACAAAAGTTTAATTTTTTTAATCTCCCTCCAATAACTTAAAATATTCCAACCAATATAAAAATATAATAATGATAACAAACATATGACAATTTTTTTTTTTTAAATGCTGTACCGCCTGGGCACATCCCGAGGAGGGTCCAGCTGAAAGTGGTGCTCCAGGGCAGACATCCTCCTGTGCAGCCAATACAGGCTTTCCTGTATACTTCCTGGCGGGTGAGGAAAAACAAATAATAGATTATCTTGAAGAGTTTGGTCCAAACATTTTTTAAAAGTACTGTCCTTTTAAAAACCAAACTAATGAAAATATAAACTTACCAGGAGGATGTCTGCCATGTCACCGGGGTTGGGGTGGCGGTGGTGGCGGTGTTGGGGGGCTCGGAAGCTTCTCCGGTGGCCTGGCTGCCTCCCTCGATGTGGAACTGGCTGTGTTTGTAGAAGGAGACCAAAAAAATAAGAGAGGTAGGTAATGGCCAAATAGAACAGTATAACATGAAACAAGTTCTAAAATTGCACAGTGCTAAAGAATGTAAAAGATGGTATCTCATCAAGTTATGACTGTTTTGCTGTTTACACAGAGCAAACCAAGAAGAAAGGTGAATCCTGGCTCCAATGAAGGTTTGGTGTCAATGAAGGTTGTGGGTTTTCACAAGAGACAAACTTGTCTCTTGTGAAGTGACATTTAACCTTTGTCTTCTGTTAAAAGCTGCCTAGACATGAAGCTAGTCATACACTCCTAATGATACTTGATAGAACTAGAACTAGGCCTAACAAACTATCTCTTAGTTTATAATCATGGTTTAAAATGAATGTTTACAATATCTAAAATGGAGAAATACTTACAGTCAGATGAGGAACTTGTGTCCTGTGGAGGAGATGCTGGTGGCAAGGGTGCTGCAGCAGCTGTAGATAAAAAATGAACAGCATAAGAAAAAGTGGGTGGGCAGGACTAAAGTAGATTTGTAAGGTTAGTTAAGGTGAATAGATCAATGCTGAACTTCTAAATGAAACTTTCTGCCTACGTCCAAAAATTTTAAGCAAACATTTGTCAGTACAACTATGGCCAACTAAACAACTTATGTCTATTTTTAGTCATGCTAGCCAACAACCTAGAAAAAACGTTCATTTAATGAATGATTAATGACTGGAAGCTACATGAAATCCTGCTAGATCTTTCTTTGTATTTGTAACCAAAAATGGTGAAAGTAGTGTGAGAATGTGTTGAATTTCAACATATGTTACAAAAGTTGATTCTAAGGTTAGCTTACAGGCAATCTCCTCGGCCTCGGCCGCCTCCTCTCCTTCATCGGAGGACTGCAGATGTGGTGGAGTGGGCTCCTCCACCACCAGGGATGGCTCCTCCTCCACCAGGGATGGCTCCTCCTCCTCTGGGGATGGCTCCTCCTCCTCTGGGGATGGCTCCTCCACATCCTGGGGGATGGCCAGGCACCTGTGTGGCCTCTGTAATATTATCAGCCACTGGTGTGATGTAGAGTTGGCTGTAATAACAAAATCAAATATCCAAAATATTAAGGGTAGTAAAATATAGGAAGTGAAAAACAAGCAGTTCTAAGCTAAACAATACTACTTTACACAAACAACAAACATTCTAAAGCACCAGTCCTTAACAAGAGGAAAAGACAAAATGCCAAACTTACCAGACAGGATGCGGTCCACCACTTCATGCACCAAATCTGGTCAGCGACACTTGAGGTCGCTCCATGTGTGCTGGATCTGGGACAGTTGGGCGCCTCCCTGCAGGGGTCCACAGCCTGTCTGCGATCCATTCCGCTATTTGTCGCTTGACAAATATCGACCTCTGCTGGTCGTATCTCTTGCGAATCATTGTCTAAAGAAAAAGAAACAAAATGTGAGTTATTTTGACAACAACCAAACACCTGTTAAAAAAAAAAAAAAAGGGATAACTAATTCATTGACTGATTTATATATTTTCTGTTGCAAATTGACATAGTTTGGTTGCAAATGTAAACTGTTAATATTGTGTGTAGATATATATGGGTATACTATTACTATTACTAGGAAGCTTCCAGTTGCCACCCCACTAAGCTCAATCCTGTTTAAACCATTGTAAAACCAATAATTGTGCTCCTAGTTGTAAACTCTGTTTATCCGGTTTTAGTGAAGCATTAGTAAGTGCCAGACATACATACAATCTAGGGGCAAAATTTAAGCACTGTCGCACTGGGTCAGATAATGCAGCACATGTGGATTTATTTTGTGTAAAAGTGAAAAAAAAATAGATCTATAAAAAAAGTGGAGAAATACAAAACACGGGAATATCTATGTGAGACTAGATAGAATAATGTGCCTTGTGGCGTGATTTAGCCAGAAGACATTCTAGCAGAAGGCTTCCACTGTCCTCCGGACAAAGAAAGATCATTTCCAGCCTTGTGTGATTGAGAGGAGGCAAATTAGTGCTCTTCAAATGATCTA
This sequence comes from Pyxicephalus adspersus, assembly GCF_032062135.1. Taxonomy (NCBI): domain Eukaryota; kingdom Metazoa; phylum Chordata; class Amphibia; order Anura; family Pyxicephalidae; genus Pyxicephalus; species Pyxicephalus adspersus. The sequence continues at coordinate 59,962,365 of NC_092860.1, forward strand.
CCTCTGATTGATTGAGCTTAATGGGGTAGAATCCTGAAGATTCTTACAAGGCATTACATACACACATCAAAATATGCGCATGTACATAGTTGTGAAATGCCAATTTTAGGTGTGTGGACCTCTACCCAGCTCTCATCTGCAGCTGTAATCCATTGAAAGAACAATAGAGAAGGCTCCATTCTCAGCTGTCATCTGTGCAGAGGATTCCAGCTGCCGATAAGAGCTGGGGACACAGGCTGTCCCTCCCCCATTCTAAAGCTGTGCTGTGGCTTCTATATAAAAAACTGCTTGGTAAAATATATCCACTCTGTGGGCATGTGTAACGACATCATGGGCACAGTGTGATATCTGTGTGTGGGAATTCTGCATGTCATATCTTGCAGCCTATGAGGACACTCATAGATAATAGTCCCAAAATATCTAATTAATCCCAGGCCACCAAATTACAAGCATTTGAAGTGCACTGCAACAACCTCCAAGAAATGTGGTTGATTAGTAGCTAGTAGGATCCTCAACATTTCAAGTAGTTGCAAACAAGGGTTTAGGACATGTAAAGGATTAAAGATGGTGAGTTCTTAGGCTGAGAAATATGAGAAGCAGCGTAAAAACACATTGCAATGTGTTTCAAACATGCATGATGCAGAAAACACGTTGCAATGTGTTTCAAACATGCATGATGCAGAAAACACATTGAAATGTGTTTCAAACATGCAGAAAACACAATGCAATGTGTTTCAAACATGCATGATGCAGAAAACACATTGCAATGTGTTTCAAACATGCATGATGCAGAAAACACATTGCAATGTGTTTCAAACATGCATGATGCAGAAAACACATTCAAACATAGAGAAAAATAGGCTTATTCTAGTAAAAAGAATCCCCCTCCCCGCCCCCCTAAAACTTTTTTAAAAAATCACTTACTTTAATAATAAAGCGCAGGTCCCTCTCTCAAAGCAACGGGCGCGGCATGATGTCCCTCTCTGCAACTTCCTGATTAACTCCCGCCTACTGGAAAACGTGGCGACGCCACACCACGCATTTGGACGTACGCCTGCTGTATGCGCATCCGTACCCGCATGTAGTCAGTGGCCCGTTGTTGTGCATAGTTACGTGCATATATTTTAGATTAATAATACTTTTTTGTATATATTTTTGGTAATGTTTCCCTTTCAGCCAAACATATGTTGTTGCTTTTCAAGCCTTTCAGGATGTTTATTCAATGTAAGCAATATCCAATGTATATCTTCCAATGACAAATCCGAAATCATAGGATGAAATAGGCAATCTTTGCAATATGAAGCAATATGGTCCAAAAAGCCCTCTTTGCCTATTTCTTCTTATAATTTCTCTTTTCTATGTATATGTACACACATCTAAATGCATACATACATGTTTGGCTTTATGTGCACTCATGTCTATACATACATGAGTGCATATGAAGCAAAACATGAAAAATACAAACTTACCTTAATGAGGACTACTGATAAAACACTTTTCCAAAATAATTCAGGGTGAGGAACAGCTTAAAAACAATCACAATTGTCTTTTTAAACTGTGTGTCCTGAGGGATTGGAAAGGAGATCACATAAACCCCCAAAAAACAAACAACAACATTTTGGAAATAACTTTATTCAAAAGAAACATTTGCTAAAAGGTCAAAATAAAATCTAAAAACACATCAAAACCAAAAAAAAAAATACACATCACTAAAGACTTTACAGTAAATGACAAAATAATTAAAAAGAACAAACAAAACACATGTAAACCCACACTTCCATGTAAAGCCAAAATAGTTCAAAAATGGCCCAACAAATTCAAAAAATACTTAACAAACCAATATGCAATTTTGCCCTATCAAGGGTGGAAAAGTGGACCAGAAATTCTTTATGCAGGATAAACATTGAAAAGTGGTACTAAAAGCAGAATTTGGCAATCAAACAATATGGCCACAAACACAATAACATAGCATTAACATTGACTTCAAAATTGCAAAATATACATTAAAACATTCCAAGTCCAAAAAATTTAAAAAGAAGCTATTGTGTTAAATGGCAAAGTATCAAATGCAGCAACA
>NC_092860.1:59965124-59978667 GCF_032062135.1 Pyxicephalus adspersus
TATAATTAGATTTTATATATATATATATATATATATATATATATATATATATATACACACATATACATAAGAAGCAAACAAACGAATGTGTGTGTGCTTGTGACTTTTGTGGGAAAATCTAGTCCGATGGCAAACCCGAGGCTTCGCGCGCAGACAGTCGCAAAACAGTCGCAAGATTTACCCGGGGGCGGCTCCTCCAATCAGGCATGGTAAGCTTTTATATAGGCGCCTATGTAGAGGAGTCATTTTAAAATATGCCTTTTCTTAGCGCATATAGATGTTTTAAACATTTGAACAGCACAAACATTTTTTTAGAGCTAATGGTAATATGTGTGCCATTAGGGGAACAGTGACTTTTAATGCAAGGTCGCCAGTGTAAAGCTGCCGGGGATGCGCAGCTCCGGTCGCAAGCTCATTCAGTTACTGAATTGCGCCATGGCTTCCGATTTCTGATCGCGAATACGGATGCGCGAGCGACCTTCCAATTTTGCTTGATGAATCAGGACCATTGTGAACCATTTCTTGACCCCAAAAGGTTCCCACATTTGAATGTTAAGAATTTGACAATTTTACGACAGAACTTCACAATTTGTATCTGGGAAGCCTTCCAGGAGAATATCATTGACAAAAATACAAAAGATTATCTATTAATTCCACATCCTTTAACCCCCACTTTCTACATTTTACCAAAAATGCACAAAAATCTCCTCGACCCCTCCGGTCGACAAATAGTATCAGGTATTCAATCTATAGCATCACATGCAAGCAAAATCATAGACTTCTGTTTACAACCACTAGTAGTACAACTACCTTCATTCTTGAAAGACACAATTGATTTTTTAAAATCGAAAAACAACTTACAAGTTTCATCTAATGCCACCTTGGTAACAATTGATGTGGAGGCGCTCTATTCTAGCATCTCCCATAAGAAAGGACTAGCGATATTTTCTCAATGTCTTACTCGACATTGACCAATGGCCTCCAAACAAAATTATTTTATATTGAAACTTTTGAAATATATCTTAGAAAGAAATGTTTTCACCTTTGATGGAACCAAGTACCTTCAAGTACAAGGCGTTGCCATGGGGACCAAATGTGCTTCCTCCTACGCCAACCTCTACCTTGGTGAATGGGAAAGGGAACTCTTTACCATCATCCCCATCACCCATTTTGGTCCCCATATACTATCATGGCAACACTATATGATACTATATGATGATATTGTCATGTTCTGGACAGGCCCTATTCCTCTTCTACATCAATTTACTCAAATGTTACAACAAAATGACTACAATTTAAAGTTTACATCGGAATGTAACAAGACAGGTCTACCCTTTCTAGATGTTTTTCTATCAATCAATGAGAACAACACAATATCTACTAGCCTATATCGCAAAGCGACTGCAGGGAATATGATTCTGCACGCCAAAAGTGCTCATCCCCAATCATTGATTGAAAATATCCCTTAGAGTCAATACTTACGTATCAGACGAAATTGTTCTTCGGATGCGACATTCAAAATGGAAGCAAGGGCACTGCAGGAGAGACTCCTGCTACGTGGTATCCTAAGAAAACCTTAAGAAAAGCTTACCAAAAAGCTCACCTTTCCCAAAGGGAAGACCTGTTAGCTGGTAAACCTAAATGTACCACCATATCACATCCCAGAACAAGAATTATAACGACTTTTATTCAACAGCATAGATCTATTCAAAACATCATTCAAAAGCATTGGCACATTCTCCTAACTGATCCCCAAGCTAAGAAATTTATTGGGAAAAGACCACAAATAACTTTCCGCAAAGCACCGTCCCTACAGGATCAACTGGTGTCTAGTCATTTTCACTTCTTTAACACACCTAATATCACTAACACCAGAGGTACCTTTCGATGTGGTCAATGCCCCCAATGTAAATGGGTACTAGAATCAATGAATATAACTTTACCTAACGGCAATACACATCGCCCTGGACACTTTATAGATTGTACTACTTCAGGAGTCATTTACATGATTACATGTTCATGTGGAGCCTATTACATTTGCAAAGCAAAAAGACCGTTACGTAAATGGATCTATGAACACATCTATGCCATCAGCAATGGAAAAATCACCACCCCCTTAAGCTATCATATGGCCACAAAACATAAATACAATGCACATGGACTTAAATTTTTTGGATTGGAACATATCCCCCAACCCTCGTGGTGGTGACATCGATACTCTTCTTTTGCAATCTGAATAGTAGGTCAATACTTATTAAATTGATCAATACACTTATAGGCCCTGATTCACTAAGCAAAATCGGAGGCTTGGTTGCCCATTTGTATTCGCGATTTAAAATCGGAAGCCGTCGTGCAATTTACCAACTAAATAAGCTTGCAGCTGGAGCCATGCATCCCCGAAAGTTTTACACTGGCGAGCTTGCATTAAAAGTCACTGTTCCCCTAAAAAAGCATTATTTCTAATGGCACACATATTACCCTTAGTCCTAAAAAAAAGCTGTTTGTGCTGTTCAAATTTTTTAAAACATCTATATGCGCTAAGATAAAAGCATATTTTAAAATGACTTATTTCTTTCCTGTTGGGCAAGAGGTAACTGAGTTCAGCTCCTCTACATAGGCGCCTATCTAAAGGCTTACGATCCCTGATCGGAGGAGCAGCCTAGGGGTAAATCTTGCGACTTTCCATGCGCGAAGCCTCGGCTTTGCCATCGGACTAGATTTTCCCACAAAAGTCACAAGCACACACACGTTCTTGTTTGTATATATATATATATATATATATATATATATATATATATATATATAAATATAATTGTAAATACTATAGTTATTATTATAAAATTAATAAAAATTATTATTTATAATTATTGTAGGATATAATTATATATGTATATATATATATTGTAAGGGGTCAAGCTTAGGATCGCCTTTGCTGGGGTCAAAGGACACTTGTCTGGTTCAACCCACTCAAGTCACACACCAAGAAACACCTCCCTAGTGTGGTAAATTTTAAAACAGAGTCCAATGTCACATACCTATAGACAAAACCACATAAATATATTTTGTATTATTTAGTATTGGATTGGATACAGGACTTTGTATTGAATCCAATACAAAATACTTGAATTTCCTGCTATGACCTCCGTCAACGGGCTTATGCACTGACATCATCAGGAATCGCCGAGGGACGTGTACACGAACGCGGGGTTTTCTAATTCTTTCCGTACTTCCATGCAAAAAGCGTTACATTTTTCGTATGGAAATTTATTTTAGATTGTAGGCTATAATTCTTAGGCATAACTCACCGAAATTTGTCCAAAATTTATTAAATTTAATAATAAACTTTAAAAAATTTTTTTTAGAAATCATTATAAAAAAAATCTTTAAAAAAAAATAGTGTATAATGTAACTGTACAGTAGCTTATATAATATATATATAATACAATTATATATATATATATTATATAAAGATTTCTTTGTATTGGACTCAATACAGCTTTTTGTATTGAGTTCAATAAAAAGGTATTTGAATTTCCCTCCCCGCCTCCCGTCCGCACCGACCCTTGTAGCGACGTCACCGGGAAACCCTGGAGATTGTCACTGCACACGCCTGGGAGAAGACAGAAGAGGACGGACGTCTCCGTAGCATCCACTTAATAAAAAAAACGATACAGCGCATGGTTTGTGAGCAATGCCATGGACTTTAAACACTGAATTTATTTATATCTATACATGTTTACATTGGCGGTGAGATCCCGCGGGAACTCGCAGATCACGCCGGGAAACCAGCTAACCATCAATGCCTTTAAAAGGGCGCCGGCGGCATCAGTACATCCTTGATGCTGTGCTGTGGACGCCCTGTTTGATACCTTACCACCACACTGAACCACCAATGTAAGTACTCAAAATTACTTTCTGCACATAAATATGGATAGAACGTTTTAACATACCAATATACCCTTAGTTATTTGTGTTTGTTATGCTAGAAACTGGGAGTTAAAAAACCATCTCCAACCCCCAGGAATATCAATCACCATCCCTTAGATAACTGAAGTGAGTTAACTGACCCTAATGTTCTAATATGACTTATGTGATCTAATAAGTACCTTATGAATTTAATTCCCTAACTCTTATCATTATTATTTCCTACACATAGAAACTGGGATATCAATACACTGTCTGCTTACTCATTTTCTACTATTTAATGTAATCACACTATCAGTGATTAGTGTTGGTCGAATAGCTCACTATTCGATTCGGCAGCTATTCGCTCGAATATAGCAAAAAAATTCGGGTGGTCGAATGTCAAAGTCGAACACCATTAAAGTGAATAGGAGGAAAAATTCAGGTTTTTTTTCAGCACTGTGTAGAGCTTCTACAGCCTCCAAACGGATCTAAAAAGATACATTATAAAAGGATACATAAAAAGATACATTTGTAAAAAAAATACATTGTAAAAGGATACATAAAAAGATACATTATAAAAAGATACATAACACTATTACATATCCCTGTACTTCACATGAAGATTAAAGAGCCTCAGCCAATCAGGGAGCAGAGCAATCAGCAGAACTTTACTATGCTGACAGCTCTGCTCCCCTGATCGCTCCTGCAGCGCTAGAGAAGCTGTGACATGTATTACACATACAGAATACGTCACAGCTCCTCTATGTTTTAACTACCTATCTTTACATAGCTACTTTTATCATTTCCAACAGATATACAAATGAGTTAAAAACATTTCAAGCCTTAATTGTTCTCCGTGTGTATATCAATAAAACAAACCGGTATTACTTTATAAGGTCAGTCATAGTATGACTTTTATCCAATTACATGAATAGAGCACCATCTAGTGGATATTTGCTAGTACAGTTTTTTAAATATCCCCATAATTGCCATAATTCGTCTGTCATTGACATCTTGATACAATGCCCCTGATTCATCAAGCAGAATCGGATGATCGCTCGCGCATTCGTATTTATTCATGTGCCACAATAACTATAAATATATATATTATTTATATATATATATACATATATATTTATATATATATATATATATGCCGCGAGCTTTTTCAGTTGCTGAATAGCGCGACGGCGTACGATTTCGGATCGCGAATACGAATGCGCGAGCGATCATCTGATTCTGCTTGATGAACCAGGGCCAATGTGTGTGGAAGAGGAGTAGCCTCAGAGCAATATCTTTCAAAAAGCGTATGTTGTGTGGGTAGTTTGACCCTGGAATCCAGGGTAATAATGTAGTGTTTAATCTGCAGGTATGCCCACCATGGAAATTCTTGTCCCTTTCCTGTCAGACCTCATAGGTCTATTCTATCCAGCAACTTCCCATTTCTGACAAAATTCCCAATATTTGGTAGCTTCTCTGATGTCCACCCTCTAAAAAACGGCTATCCAGACCTGGCGTAAAATCAGGGTTTCCTAGTAAAGGGGTCAGGAGACCAAGAACAGTGGCCACATCCTTTCTGGGCAATAATTTCTTTAGAATCGCCAATGTGGCTCCCACAGTAGGGTGGGATCTGGCCAGTGGTGGTAAACAGTGGGATTCCAACCAGGCAGCTGTGTCTAATGGCACTCCGCCAATGGTCTTTCCAACTGTACCCAATCCTTGTATTTAGCATGACAACGCCAATCTAGGATCCTAGCAAGGCCAATGGCCTGATAGTACATCAGTAAATTAGGAAACCCCATGCTACCCTGTATTTTTGCTTTTGTCACAATGGAGTACCGAATCCCTGGAGGATGCCCTAACCACAAAAACGTGGTTAGCAGAGCTTGCAATTTGTGAAAAAAGGAAGTTAGGACTTTAATCAGTATGGCCCTGAAAACATACAAGAGGCAGGGGAGTACATTCATCTTAACAATAGCAGCACTGCCAAACCATGAAAAACGTTTTCCTCTCCAGCATTGCAAATTATCCCTAATCGTTTTAAGTAGAGGGATATGGTTTTTGTCATAGAAATCTGTAAAATATCTGGGGACCTGAATGCCCAAATATTGGAGGCCAGTTTGATCCAAAGTAAAGGAAGAATTTTGTTGAATTTCACATATTATTTTATGTGGCAAATCAATATTCAAAGCCACGGATTTACTGTAGTTCAGTTTGAAATTGGAGATTTGCCTGAATCTATCCAGCTCCCCGAGTAAACTCTTTACTGATGATTGTGGTTGTGTTGGGAAAAACATCAGATCATTGGCATATGCCGTGGTTTATATTCCCTGTTGCCTATTGCGAACCCCCTAATATCTTTTTTGCATTAATCATTCTGATAAATGGCTCCAGGGTTAGAATAAACAACAAGGGTGACAACGGGCACCCTTACCTGGTTCCGTTACTGATCCCAATTGCACGGGAAAAAATTCAGTTCAATCTAATTTTAGTTCTGGGCGAGCAATACAGGGAGTGGAGCCAGGAAAGCATATGTCCCTTGAGACCAATAAACTTCAGAACCTCAAACATGTAGTCCCAGGCCACTCTGTCGAATGCTTTTTCAGCATCCGTGGACAGGAGCATACCGTTAACATGTCTAGAGCGTGCCCAGAAAAAAAAATTCAGGACATTGGTAGTGTTATCTCAAGCTTCTCTGCCCAGGAGAAAACCTACTTGATCCAACCCAATAAAATTAGAGATAGACAGAACTATCCCATTACTTAGTAATTTGGCTAGCAATTTAATGACCACATTTAAAAATTATATTGGCTACAAGACAATATTGGAGTAATAACGGGTATCCTTACCCGCCGCTTTAGGGAGCACAGTAATATATGCCTCCGACCAAGTGTTGGAAACCGGCAAACCTGTGGCCACACTGTTCAGAGCCGGTAACGGATGAGGTGTAAGTGTAGCAGCAAAGGTTTTGTAGTACAGAGTTGTAAAGTCATCAGGCCCCGAGCTTTTCCCTGCTTTTAGCTGAGACATACCTTTTTGCAATTTCTCCACAGTAAAAGGCTGTTCATCTTCCGACAGCTTAGGAAGTTCACTCTGGGTGAGATAGGTTTTCATCAGCATTTTCCTGGAGGCATTATTAGCATTATCTCGGGTTTCAGGCAGGTTATACAGGTCTGAGTAATAATCATGAAAACACTCCGCCATCTGCCTGGCACAATGTATGACCTGTCCATGTGGCTGTAACAGCTCGAATATATGAGAGGCTGCCTAGTATTCGGGAAGTGCCCTCGCCAATACCCTACCACTCTTGTTGCCCTCCTTATAATCAAGTTTGGATTTGAAAAAGGATCCTCTTTGCCTTTTCATCTATCAAGGCTTTGAGGTACAGTCTGGCCTGTTGCAATTCGTGTGCTGTCTGCTGGGACAATGATTGTTTGTGTGCACTCTCCAGGTCAGCTACCTTCTGCAGTAGAGTGGACAGCCATCTGTCTTCCTCTCTCTTTTTCTGAGAAGCTATTCTAATCAGTTCCCCTCTGATAAAACATTTATGGGCCTCCCACACTGTCATAGGGGACATAGTAGGTGTGACATTGTCCTGGAAAAAGGAGACCAAACGCTCTTCTATTCTCTGTTTCAAAACCGGGTCAGTGAGAATTGTGGGATTCAGCCTCCAGAACCAATCTTGGTGTCTGCTATACAGTCCCATCAATGACAGGGTGACAGGCGCATGGTCAGAGTATGATTGGGTACCTATCTTTACCGAGTCAACCCTGAATAAATCAGATTGTGTAAGAAAGAAATAATCGATTCTAGAGTATTTCTGGTGCACCGTGGAATAGAATGTGTAGTCCTGTTCCAGGGGGAAGAGGGACCTCAAGACATCAACTAACTGCATGGACTGTAGCAATTGTTTCATTTTCTGAAGCACTTTATATGGAACAGAGGACCTGCCATTAGATGTATCAAGTAGCAGATTGAGGGGGGTATTAAAATTCCCTCCCATGACCACGATGACCTTGGCAAACTCATGAAGGGCAGAGGCTATCATTTTTTAAAAACGCTAGTTGGCCAGTATTCGGAAAATACACATTAACCAATGTAATTTCTTTGTTTTCAATAGAGCCCAAAAGAAAAATGTATCTACCGTCAGGATCAATCTGGCTGTCAGTAACACAGAAACCCGAGTGTTTACTCCTTTCCTTTTGGACAATGAGTCTGTGGCGTGGAACGCCTGAGTAAAAAAGGAATAGGTCACTTTTGGTGTTTTTTTTAAAGTGCGTTTCCTGTAGGAAAACAATGGAAGCACCAGCTTTCTTAAAATCTCTCAGTAACATAGTCCTCTTTTCAGGGACATTGAGTTCTTTAACATTTTGGGACAAAAGCATTTGAGCATGTACATTGTGATTAGTAAAAAGTCTATGCGCCATGGTTACCTCAAGTGGCCCCACCACCTCTAAATGGTATGTAATAACCAGCCCCAACGGAGTGAAGAGAAAAAAGGGGAAATTTAAAGGATTTTAAACACAAGGCCCTGACACTACATTCTGCATTCCATCAATGTAAACATACATAAGCCTTTTTTAAGCTTTGATCAAAACAACACTTAAAGCAATACTAAGAACATTAAGTAGAAACTGGTCCCCTGAGTAACGTGCAGCTCAAAAAACAGCGAACAATACAGGCACGGCTATTACATCATAGCAAAACTTGCACAGCCAGGCTGGTTCAGTGGCTGTCTAATGATGTCCCTGAATCAGCCCTCTTCCTTGGCGTGACCCTTTGCAATAGACCTAGGGACCTCTCAGGTAATTTACTGCGCTTGGGACTAGGGCTGTTTACAGGAGAAGAAGGGGGATTTGAGTCCATCTGTCGGGATCCAGCTAAATGAAAGTCTTGGTACCATTCGGGTATTGTCATTTCCGGTATTTGAAGCGTTGCACAGAACATTTGCAGATCAGAAGGTATATGTAGCACCGCTACTTTCCCATTGGATATAGCCTGAAGGCTAAATGGGAAGCACCATCTATAGGGTATTTTCTTCTGACGAAGCACTTGTAAAATCGGTTTTAAGTCCCATTGATTTTTCAAAGTAATAGGTGATAGATCCGGATATAAAGACACCGCATGCTCCTGAAACATAATAGAATCATTCTGCCTTGCAGCAGCCATGATTTCCTCCTTCAGACTAAGACACTGTAATCCACAGATCACATCTCTGGGGGGCTGGTGGTCCGGGCCCCGGGGTCTGGGAGCCCTGTGTACTTTAATAATACCAGTCATCGTGTCAGCAGACCTGGTAAGCAGGCCCTTAAAAAAGGTGCTCACCGCCTCATGTAACTGGTCAGGGAGAACCGATCCAGGCAGACCTTTAATTCATATGTTGTCCTCTGCTACGATTATCAAGCTCTTTTGAATCTGTCTATTCATTGTAATCAAATGGTCCCGGTGTGAAGAAACCGTCTGCTAAATTCTAGCAATCACCACCCCATGGGATTTCCCTACATTAGCCACCTCTTCTAACTTAGAAGTAAGAGTTGTAAAGTTACCTTGAAGTCCAGCAATGGCAGTGTGGAGAATGGCTTAATGTCAGCAGTCATGCTGGATAAATCTGCCAGCAGCACTGGCCCCTGTGTTTCTCCCTTCTCCTCTGTTAAGGCTGCTGAGGGCGCCATCTTGGAATCTGCCCTCTGCTTCTCCTCCAGTTTTTGGGGGTTAAAAACTCGGGTAACTCCCTGGGTTGCGACCCCACTTGCGGCTGGTACTTTGCCGCGGGTGTTCCCTGCTGATTTTTCCTCATCTTTTGCGCTGTAGCCTGCTTTTAAGCTGAATCCCTCCGCCTGTGGAGTCAGAGCTGCTCGGTTAAGCTGCCATCCTGCTTGCACGCTTAGCCACACCCCCAAACAATAACTATTTAATGGTAAATCATTTTTAAAAACCAAGATAAAAATTGAACAATCGCCTATCTGACATAGACAATGTTACAAAGTACATCACAAGTTTATGTGCGCTAAGAAAAAAGCATATTTTTAAATCACTTATTTCTTTCCTGTTAGGCAAGAGTTAACCGAGTTCAACTCCTCTCCATAGGCGCCTATATAAAAGCTTCCGATGCCTTGTCGGATACGTGTGCACGAGCGCGACCCTATTGCTCATTATTATCAAGCCAGGAATCTGGCTGGCAGTGAGGAGGCGAGTGTACGAGCACACTCGACTCCGGACCACGGGAAACCGCGCTCGCTGGTCGCGCGTACTTTCACGCTTCCAGCGAGAGCGGATTTTATTGATGAATCAGGGCCATGGTCTCTTTGCAGATCCACAACAGGCGATAAAGCATGATGGTAGGAGCAGCAGGGAATAAACAGGAGGTAGAGTTATTATCTAGAAGTAGAGTATTATACTTTACAAAGATTAAGAAGATGATAAGGAATATACAGTTAGGACCATAAATATTTGGACAGAGACAACTTTTTCTAATTTTAGTTCTGTACATTACCACAATTAATTTTAAATGAAACAACTCCGATACAGTTGAACTGCAGACTCCCAGCTTTAATTCAGTGGGTTAAACAAAAAGATTGCATAATATTGTGAGGAACTAAAGCCTTTTTTTTTTTACACAATTACTTCATTTTAAGGGCTCAAAAGAAATTGGACAAATTAAAATACTGAAAGTAAAATGTTCATTTCTAATACTTGGTTATAAACCCTTTGCTGGCAATGACAGACGGTAGTCTTGAACTCATGGACATCACCAGAAGCAGACAGTATTACATGAAATATTTATGGACCTAACTGTATATGTATTTTGTAAACTCATGGAAGCCTAAGACTGACTAGAAATTAATTGCTGAAATGATCAAATGAAGTCCAAGTAGTACATATCATAGTACTACATACATACATACATACATACATATCATAGTGCCTAAGGTTGGCACGGTTTTAGCAAGTGCAACAATTTCCCAATAAGCATTATCAAAAAGAAAAAATGTGTGTGTATATTCTGATGATGCTTGAGCTGTCATCAGGGTTTATCTTTCCTCAGCCAATCAGAGAGCACAAGATTGGCATTTCCATGGCTGCATTCGTGGATGAGCACAGCCGGGGTACTCTTCCTGTCAGTGTGAGTTCCGCGGCTGTGCTAATCAATAAATGCAGCCGTGGAAATCATCACAGGATAATTCCCACAGCTGCATTCATTTATGAGCACAGCCGCGGGATTCCTGTGTTCTTGGATAGAGAATCTCTATCCAAAAACACATACTGCAGTCCTGGTAGGGTTGCAAGATCAATCAGTAGAGCGAAGCTGTCAGCTCCGCTCCCCTGATTGCTCTTGCAGGTCCCGAAAAATTTGAATTCGACAGCTGAATTCACAAGATAATTCTCGCTTACATGTTCACTAAGCGAGAAAGGCCCGATTCGCCGCCAGATCGAATTTACAAATCTCGCTCCCTCATCCCCACACTGTGGAAAAATATACAAACTACTAATAGCAACTCTTGGACTGAACTGCAAATCTATTTAGATGTATTTCTACTTTTAAAAAATTCCATTTTACAAGCATCTTTTCACATGATTCCATGTGAGTCAACCTTCTTCTTGTGCTGCATTGTGTACTTGGCTAGCTACATTGGAGAGAGGACTTTTGGCGCCATAAAACACACTATGTTTAGGGTCATGTAGAAAAGGGTGCATCTAATAAATATAAATATAGGAATTTTGCAAGCATGTAAACCATGTAAAGAAAACTTTCAGATTTCTGTTAGATAACTGCACAGTTGTCTGCTATCTCAGCTGGACATAACATTTATAAAAAAATAAAATGTTCAGTTGTGCAGTTTTGTCAGTTATGAATCTTTGTCCCAATATTTTAAAAGAGACAATTATGCTCTGCTAATGGATTTGTATAACAATGACATCTAATATTTCACATGGCAGTTCTGTTGAAGGAAAAATGTGTTGTTTCCCTTATCCCTTTTCTTGAAAGACAGTATCCTCACTAAGTCTCTATTAGATTTACTTGCTAAATAATCAAAAAAGACAAAGAATAAAAGACACAAAAAGTGTTAAAATTTGGTTGCTGTTGTTGCTGCTGCTGCTCTTCTTCTGTTATGACAAGGAAAGTGGTGTTTAATGTCACAACAGCAGTTGTAAAGAGCAACTCTAGTTCCAAATTCGAATCCATGACAACAGCAAACAAAATCCTTAAACCGGCGGACACTTAAATGTGCGTGCGGATTGCGTGCGCACGTACGCGTTTGCATGCGCACATACTGAATCCATATAGGTTTTCACAGTTTCTTAGCCATTCTGCTCATGCAAACCAATTTTGGGGGAAAAAAAAAAAAAAAAAACAGAAAAAGAACAAAGGCTGCAACAAGAACAAGTAAGAATACATCACTGACTTTATTCCTCCAAAAAATGTTTTGGGTGTGTTGTCCCATAACTCTTTTATTTTGTGACGTCTAGTTACATGGAGCCAAGGAGAATGGCCACCACCACTGCCGCAACCACCACCACTACCATCCCAGGGTCTTCAGTCCATAGACCAAAAGGCAGCTCCCTCAGGCCAGCTAGATTGCTCTGTGAAGCAGGCCAAGTAACATCTAGGCCCCTGATCCCTCAACCTGGCACCTCAGCCAGTTTGAGCCGGACCAGGGATTCTGCTTCCAAGGCAACCAGCTCCTGAGCAAAATGGAGCTGTCATGGAGTCCTACATACAACATTTTCCTAGACTCCCTGGGGGCTTGCACTCCCAGACTTCCCATGCTGTAAGGCATGGACTCTGGGAGGAAATTGCCAGGAGTGTAAATGCAGTGGGCAGTATACAACGGACCATTACCCAGTGTCAAAAACGTGTGAGTGACATCTTCAGACATGCCAAAAGGGTCCTGGCCACAGAGGCTGGAAGGAGTGGGACCTATCCTGAACATCTTGTGCAGCATCTCAAGGAGTATGAAAGATTGGCGTTGCCATTCATTGGGCCAGGAACGGTGGTAGGGGTGGACTACCGGGATGACTCCGATGCTTGGCAACTATGTAAGTTCAATCCTTTTACATTACCTAATCACCAATGTGAATAGATTTTTGCATTTTTGTGCGATTGCATGTTAGCACTGCAGGTCGTGCCGGCACCGCTGCTCCTAATTTCAGGCACAGGCGCCGGGTCCTATCTTTCAAGTAGAGTAACCCCACTACATGTGTTCCATGCCTGAGTTTCCTTCCTGCTGGAGACTTGCTCTGGTGTTTGAGCTGGCGTGGGTGTGTCTCTCTTAATCTATGAGGTAAGACATACACGCCCTCAGTTTTCTACAGCCTATGGCTGGATCTCTGCAGGTATTTAAAGGCACCTCCTACTACAGGAAGTTGCCTGAGCAATCTCAAGGTTTTACCCTGTGTAACTCCCAGTGCTAAGGTGTTTCCTCTGTTTGCTTTACTGTGTACCGGACCTTGTTTCTTACCCTTGGACTTTACCTGTTTGCCGCCTGACCGTGACTTCGGATTACGTTTTTGGACCTTTGCCTGATTGCCGCCTGACCCTGACCTCGGATCTTGTTTCTGGACTTTGTCTGATTGCCATCACCTTCTTGGCCACGCAAGCCTCTCGGTGCTTGCACCGGGTATCCTGACTCCTGTG
>NC_092860.1:59979777-59985295 GCF_032062135.1 Pyxicephalus adspersus
GGTCCCTTAGGTGGACATTTGCCACAATCAGAAGAGGAGACACCTGAGGTTTCCGTAAGCAACCCATGTTTAATGTATATGATTCAGAAAAAATGTGTCTAACATTTTTGTCTAACATTAGTTGATGTTTCAATGTCAGGATGCTGTCTGCATATGTTATGGTGACCCAAAAAGTTATATGATATTGTAGTAATTTTTTCTTTTCTCTTTATAGCAACCAGTGGATGAAGGTGGATTGGGTCAACCCAGTGTGGGCAGCCAGCTTCTAAACCTCACTCAGAGGCTGGTTGGCCATTTTGATAGATTAGTGGAGTCAAGGATGCCTGGCCCAAGTTCAGATAATTTCAACTGGTCCTTACGCTCCTACATGAAAACATAAATCAAAATCGCCAGGACCGGGAATTTAACCAACAACATCTGGTGGTATTGCATCGTCTGATAGAATCGGTCCAAGAACAGTGGGCCACTTTGGGTGCCTACATGTTCAGAGTTGACCATCTCTGTAACATGTTAAGTGAATCCCTAGGCCAACAATCTCGCCTACATCAGGCGATTATTCAAAGGCTGGCTTGGCAAATCCCAATAAGCCCTGCTGGCCCCCCATCTCCTGCAGAGCAGCCAGCTCCATTCTTCCCCCCTGCTCCACCCAGTGCCCCTGCCCAGTCCACCCAGTGCCCCTGCCCAGTCCACCCAGTGCCCCTCCCAGTCCACCCCGTGCCCCTAGCCGCCCACCTCCCAACACACGGGCAAGAAATAGACATGCTCTGGAGGTGGGCCGCACCTGCGCCCGTGCTGTGCAGGTGGACCGTGGGCGTGCTGTGGGAGTGTCCCGTGGCCGAGGCCAGGAAGTGGAGGTGGCCCGTGGCCGGGCTGCTAGGGTGGGCCGCGCCCTTGGCTGGGCTGGTGAAGTGGGCCGTGGCCGGTTTGGACGAACTATATAAGTGGATGCCGGGTGCCAGGTGAGAACATTCTTCACATTCTTCTTGTCATTCTTCACTCAATTTTTTCAGGTCTCCATGAGATTGCCAGTGTGGGTTTGAGTTGGTATTCTGTGTGAAGACACTTGTTTATATAAAAAAGCTTAATCTCTATTTTGTGTTTGCCCAATGTCCACAGGTTAGTAACCCTCGCACTTTGACACCCATCTTATGTTCAATATGGTCCACTCTGTCACCTATCTTATGTACATCCGTTTTAACTTGGTGCACTAGAGTAAGAAAATCTTGGTGTAATGAGCTACGGAGCGATATCAGCATCTCCTTAAGTGTAGTGTCTGAGACTGGGGCATCAGATGTAGGGAAAGTTCCTATAGGGTCAGGAATTTCAGTTTCTTCTGAAATAGGAAATATTGTAGGGCTTACCCCATTCACTCCGTCTTCCACATGTGTCAGCTTCAATCTAGATTTAGCCGGACTTGCTTGTGAAGATGAAGATTGAGAGGTGTTCTCTGAGTCCCCTTCGATTCTTTTTGTTGCATCTCCTGAGGCCTGAGTTCCTAATCCATTTGCGTTTTTACTGTGTCTCGAGGCCCGCCTACCCGCGCCATCTTGGACATGCTGGTCAGATGCAGCGAAGAACTCCGTTAATTTCCGCGGAGTATAGCCAGTTTTCCTCTTACCCATCGTTGTGTGGTAATCCCTGGGTCGCTCAACAGGAAGAAGGAGAGGAAAAAAACAGCCGGTAATAGTCGCAATTTATTCCGGTGCTTAGCCACGCTGCAGAGCCTCAAGCTAAAGCGACCATCCGCTTCCGCTTCCGGCCACGCCCCCCAGAAGTTTTATTTTTTTAATCTCCCCCAATAACTTAAAATGTGCAAACCCCAACAAATATAAAAATATAATAATATAACAAAACTTATTTACAAACATATATACAATTTTTTTTTTTTTAATAGCGGTACAGCCTGGGCAGATCCCGAGGCGGGTCCAGCCGAAAATGTTGCTCCATGGCAGACATCCTCCGGTGCAGCCAATACAGGCTATCATGTCTACTTCCTGGCGGGTGAGGAAAAAACAAATAATTTATTAACTGGAAGAGTTTGGTCTAACATGCACCTAGTTCTTAAATTGCACAGTGCTAAAAACTTCAAGTTATGTCATCTCATCTGACAGTTTTGCTGTTTACACCGTGCCAAACAAGAACGAAAGGTTATTCCTGGGGCCAAGCTAATTATGGCTATGGAACTAAAGTGATGCAGTTTGTTGGCAATGAAGGTTGTGGGTTTTCACAAGGGACAAACGTGGATAAGTGACATTTAACCTTTGTCTTCTGTTAAAAGCTGCCTAGACATGAAGCTAGTCATACACTCCTAATGATACTTGATGGAGCTAGGCCTAACAAAGTTTCTCCTACTTTCTTTTCATGGTTTTTAAAGAATGTTCACAATATCTAAAATGGAGAAATACTTACATTCAGGTGAGGAACTTGTGTCCTGTGGAGGAGGTGCTGGCAAGGGCGCTGTAGCACATGTAGATAAAAAATGAACAGCATAAGTAGGTGGGTGGGCAGGACTAAAGTAGATTTGTAAGGTTATTTAAGGTGAATAGACTAATGCTTAACTTCTAAATCATACTTTCTGCCTACGTCCAAAAATTTAGAGGAAACATTTGTCAGTACAACTATGGACAACTAAACAACTCATGTTTATTTTTAGTCATGCTAGCCAACAACCTAGAAAGAACGTTTATTTGATGCATGATTCATGAGTTGAAGCTACATGAAATCCTGCTAGATCTTTCTTTGTATTTGTAACCAAAAATGGTGAAAGTAGTGTGAGAATGTGTTGAATTGCAAGATATGTTACAAAAGTTGATTCTAAGGTTAGCTTACAGGCAATCTCCTCAGCCTCGGCCGCCTCCTTTCCTTCATCGGAGGACTCTGGCTGCAGATGTGGTGCAGCGGGTTCCTCCTTCAGAGATGGCTCCTCCTCCCCTGGGGATGGCACTTCCTCCTCAAGTGGCTCCTCCCCTGGGGATGGCACCGGCACCTCCTCCCTGACGGGGTCTTCCTCCCCCGGGGATGTCTCCTCCACATCCTGGGGGACGGCCAGTCTTCTGTGTGGCCGCTGTAAAATTTGGAGCCGGCGTGATGGAGAGTTGGCTGTAACAACAAAATCAAATATACAAAATTAAGAAGGGTAGTAAAATATAGGAAGTAAAAAACAAACAGTTCTAGGCTAAACAATACTACTTTACACAAACAACAAACATTCTAACACCAGTCCTTAACAAGAGGAGAAGACAAAATGCAAAACTTACCAGACAGGATGCGGTCCCCCACTTCGTGCACCAAATCTGGTCGTCTACGTTTGAAGTCACTCCATATGTGCTGTATTTGCGCCACAGTTGGGCGCCTCCCTGCAGGGGTCCAGGGCCTGTCTGCGAGTCTCTCCGCAATTTTTATTTTAACAAAAATAGACCTCTGCTGGTCATATCTCTGCCTAATCATTGCCTAAAGAAAAGGAGAAACAAAATGTGAGTTATTTTGACAACAACCAAACACCTCTTAAAAAGAACAAAAAGGGATAACTAATTCATTGACTGATTTATATACTTTTTGTTGCCAATTTGACATAGTTTGGTTGCAAATGTAAACTGTTTGTTTGTTAATATTGTGTGTAGATATATATGGGTATTGTGTGTAGGGATTGTGGTGTCAGCTAGCCAGAGGACATTCTAGCAGAAGGCTTCCACTGTCCTCCGGACAAAGAAAGATAATTTCCAGCCTTGCATGATAGCGAGGAGGCAAATTAGTGCTCTTCAAATGATCTACCTCTGATTAAGCTTAATGGGGTAGAATTCTGAAGATTCTTACAAAGCATACATACACACATCAAAATATGTGAATGTACATAGTTGTGAACAGCCAACTTTAGGTGTGTGGACCTCTACCCAGCTCTCATCTGCAGCTGTAATCCATTGAAAGAACAATAGAGGACGCTCCATTCTCAGCTGTCATCCGTGCAGAGGATTCCAGCTGCCGATAAGAGCTGGGCAGTGAGAAGAGAGCAGCTAGAATCAATTGGGGACACAGGCCGTCCCTCCCCCATTCTATAACTGTGCTGTGGCTTCTATATAAAAAACTGCTTGGTAAAATATATCCACTCTGTGGGCATGTGTAACAACATCATGGGCACAGTGTGATATCTGTGTGTGGGAATTCTGCATGTCATATCTTGCAGCCTATGAGGACACTCATAGATAATAGTCCCAAAAAAAAATCCCAGGCCACAAAATTACATGCATTTGAAGTGCATTGCAACAACCTCCAAGAAATATGGTTGAGTAGTAGCTAGTAGGATCCTCAACATTTCAAGTAGTTGCAAACAAGGGTTTAAGACATGTGAAGGATTAAAGATGGCGGGTTCTTAGGCTGAGGAATATGAGAAGCAGCGTAAAAACACACTGAAATGTGCAAACATGCATGATGCATAAAACACATTGAAATGTGCAAACATGCATGATGCATAAAACACATTGAAATGTGCAAACATGCATGATGCATAAAACACATTGAAATGTGCAAACATGCATGATGCATAAAAAACACATTGAAATGTGTTTCAAACATGGACAAAAATAGGCTTATTGTAGTAAAAATAATCCCCCTCCCCCCCTAAAACTTTTCAAATAAATCACTTACCTTAATAACAAAACGCAGGTCCCTCTAGTCAAACAATGGGCGCGGCCTGATGTCCAGATCTCCAACTTCCTGGTTAACTCCCGCCCACTGCAAAATGTGGCCACGCCACGCATTTGCACGTACGCCTGCTGTATGCGCATCATTACCCGCTTGTAGCCAGTGTTCCGGTGTTGCGCATAGTTACGCGCATATATTTTATATTATTAATACTTTTTGTATATATTTTTTGTTATGTTTCACTTTGAGCCAAACATATGTTGTTGTTTTTCAAGCCTTTCAGGGTGTTTATTCAATGTTAGCAATATCCAATGTATATCTTCCAATGCCAAATATCTTACAATGGAATAGGCAATCTTTGCAATGTGATGCAATGTTTCTCTTTTCTATGTATACGTACACACATCTAAATGCAAACATACATATTTGGCTTTATGTGCAATCATGTCTATACATACATGAGTGCAAATGAAGCAAAATATGCAATATACAGAAATCCAAACTTACCTTAATGAGGACTGTGCAAAAGTGCAGTGCATTTTTAAACTGATAGAACAGTTCAGGCGCATGTAGCGGGTCCGAAGCTACAGGCTCCCGAAGTTTGGCACATAACTATGCGCATCAAACAACTGAGTTTTAATAAGACAATTGTGCTGTTTTCAGCCTTACAAATAATTCAGAGGAAGGAACAGCTTAAAAACAATCACAATTGTCTTTTTAAACTGTGTGTCCTTGGAGATTGGAAAGGAGATCGCATAAACCCCAAAAAAACAAACGACAACAGTTTAGAAATAACTTTATTCAAAAGAAACATTTGCTAAAAGGTCACAATAAAATATAAAAACACATCAAAACCAAAAAACAAAAAAAATACACATCA
>NC_092860.1:59986722-60046081 GCF_032062135.1 Pyxicephalus adspersus
CAGGTCTACAATTTAAAAAAAAAAATTCATGAAAAACAGTGGATCACTTTTGGTACAGAAATCTAGACCTCAGTGTAACGCTCAGGTGGTTAAAACATTCCAAGTAAAAAAAATATAAAAAAAAGCTTTTGTGCTAAATGGTAAGCAAAGTATCATATGCAGCAACATAGATTAATTAGGATAACACACAAAACAGCAGCTCCTCCATGAAGAAAAAGACAAAAGGAAAAAGCTAAAAAGTTTAACCACACCCTTATATATGCTCAAAATTTAAGCGCACAGGTGATAGAAATTTCATTGCAATTAGCACTTGCGCAGTCTGTCAGAATTGGCTGTTTGTTTTTTTTGCAATTGCACATTTCATTATCATTGATCGATATGATCTTTAGATATGTAAAAACATGCCCTTATATATGCTCAAATGTAAGCGCAGAGATAATAGAAATTCACTTGCGCAGTCTGTCAAAATTGATCCTTAGGTATGTAAAAACACACCCTTATATATGCTCTAATATGATCGATATGATCCTTTAGATATGCACAGCAGTAAACAGATATTCTAATAATTAAAAAAATTAAATAAGATTGGGGAGGATGTAATGTTTAGATACATATATATATATATATATATATATATATATATATATATATATATATATATATATATATATATATATATATATATATACTTATAAGAAGCAAACAAGAACCTGTAGTGTGCTTGTGACATTTGGGGGAAAATCTAGTCCGAGGGCAAAGCCACACCTTCGCGCGCGGACATTCGCAAGATTTACCCGCAGGTGGCTCCTCCGATCAGGCATCGTAAGCTTTTATATAGGTGCCTATGTAGAGGAGCTTACCTCGGTTAACTCTTGCCCAACAGGAAAGAAATAAGTCATTTTAAAATATGCTTTTTTCCTAGCCTATATAGATGTTTTAAACATTTGAACAGCACAAACATTTTTTTTAGGGCTAAGGGTAATATGTGTGCCATTAGAAAGAATGCTTTTTTAGGTGAACAGTGACTTTTAATGCAAGCTCGCCAGTGTAAAGCTGCCGGGGATGCGCAGCTCCGGCCACGAGCTCATTCAGTTGCTGAATTTGCGCAACGGCTTCCGATTTCGGATCGCATATGCTAATGCGCGAGCGACCCTCCAATTTCGCTTGATGAATCGGGGCCATAGTCTGCAGAGGCATACTTCTGAACAAAGTATGCCACTATGTCCATTGTTATGCTAATTAAGCACACAATGCTAATTGTTGGTTAATAATAGACTGGTTTTTCACTAATTATAGACAAAAGAGAAAGTAACCATGGACTGATATCTAGCTAGCTAAGACAAAGAGAAAGTAAAAATAGACTGTTATCTAGCTATCTATAGAAAAACAAGAAAGTATACACACCCATACACAACTACACAACTACACAGCTACACAACTATACAACTACATAGCTGTTCCAACTTTAAAACCTGGACTCTAGTCCACCAAGACTTAAAACACTCTGTGTATCCCCCTGAACAAACTGAATTCCAACCCTCACACACGGTTTCTTTTTTGAATCACAGATCCAGACCAAAGGGATCTCCTATTGGACAGAAAGGCTATTTCCTTTTGCTGTGAGTAAAATATACCTATCTAACCCAAAGTTTTTCCTCAAAGATGTCTGGTTTTATCCTTTGGATCCACAGGGTCTATCAGTTACCAAAGGAGGATCAGTCCTTTATCTTGCTGGCCACACTGAACAGCTAAACAGGCCTATTACCCAAAAATACAGCAAAACATCTGCAGCACAAATGCAATTACCAGCCAAAGATAAGGATTTTCTACTTACCAGATAAACGCGTCCGCTCACTGATGAAGTATTTCACAGGATCTTCTGTACCACTCACGCCTGGATTTTCAGCTCACGAACAAGCACAAACCTTGTCCGTAACCGAGAGGTGTCTTCAGATCTGTGCATCTTATTAGGGTCTGGACTTCTTTGGTTCCCAGGGATGTAAGAGAAAACAGGTCAGGACATGAGTATTATGCAGAAATTTCTACACTCCTGCTTCTGGGAAATCAGTTATACGCAGAAATTTCTATGCTCCTGCTTCTGGGGTGCCAATAATGAAAGAAAACTTTCCTCTGGTCCCATCCAGGGTACCAATAATGAAGGAAAAATTCCTGTTTCCCTTATCCCTTTTCTTGAAAGACAGTATCTTCACTAAGTCTCTATTACCTTAATAATTACACAGATCTTAAATACCAAGATATTTATTAACTGAGAAATGAATTACCAAGTAATCAACAAATATTCCAATTAAGCTAAATAATAATCACATAGACAAAGTAAAATGATACGTTACGTAAAGATTAAGTCCTCTGTACCCTGCACCTTAGCTCGAGAGAAAATGAGAGTAAGTAAGAGAGGTCTAGGAGGCATAAGATGTATATAAGAGAATAAGAGAGCGATTTGTGGCTGTTGCATTAGGGGCAAGTCCTCTGCAGGCTCCTTTGGGGGGTAATCAGATAGTAGGTATGTTTATACATCAGTCAGGATGATTGGAGAGGTCTTTGAAATAGATGCTTCAATGCACAACCCCCATACCTCACACCTGGTATGGTGGTATCTTCCTGTTCATGGAGGTGTTATCTTTCTGTCCAGTTCCTTTGGATCCAAAGCCAGCTGGAGTCATCCTGCTAGATTTGTCTGCATTGATATTTCAAGGGCAACTGCCATTAGGGCTCTCCAACAGTCATATTGAACCCATCATTTAAAATGGAATATGCATAAGTGCTATCTTTATACAATTCATGTTGTGCACTCCAACAACTGTGTAACGTGTCTGAGACCATGGCCTGGACTGATGCTCAATATTACTCCTGTGGCAATATGAATATGTTATGTTTTAACAATAAAGACATTATAGACCATTCTATGTAATCACATCAGCATAAAAAAAGGATTAAACTGTACCTGCATAAATTACGTGGTGGTTTTATCCATAATCTAACTTTACCTATATATTTTAATTGGCAGTAGTGAGCTAGATTTAATCTGCAACTAATGCATAAACTATAGAATTTGTTGTGCATGTCTGCTTAGAAGTGATGTGTATATTTTAGCTTTGCAGTTGATACATGCTTTGAAAGAAACAAAATGGCCTATTTATTATATATAGTGGTAAACTGCTATGTTAGATTTATACCTAAGAAAAGTAGTTGAGTCTACTAGATCACTTAATAAATTGTACTTTTTCGTGCCATTTCTTTATTATGTGTTTGCCTGCAGAACCTGTACAGCAGAGACGGGCCTGAAGTTGTAACAAATGTATGTCATGTATTGAGACAAGGAAAACGAAATGCTGAGTTTATATTCTCCCCCAAATTCCATTTTAAGTATTCCTTGTTAGAGCATGCGTACTGCTGTTACAAGTTGGTTTTCTAATGTACTTTTTGTCTAATATTGTTCAAATAGGCTTCTATTTATTCTTAGTAATCATGGAAAAATGTTGGAACAGCAGAACAAAGCACTTGCTAGCTAGTGGCTCGAAATGTACATGAAAGCAGCTTAAAAGGTGCTTTATTTTATAGTAACACCACCTAGTAATGATCAGCATTTTTTTAATCTCAGTCACATGCAACTCAGACTGCTTACCCCTCGGAAGATGGGTCCTTATGAGTTCAGCAGCACATCTGGGTCCTTTGAATGCTCTTCCCATCAATTGATAAATGGCTGAAGGTCTGTAGGAACTAAACATCCATTAGCCTGTACTAGGGATGAGGGATGTAAATTTTTGTAGACAAACATTCTACATTTGGATTTATATCGAAACTTCCGATGGTTTCGCAAAATTTTGGCGAAGTGATTTCATGAAACCATCGGAAGATTGAGGAAATTATAACAGGAGGATTCACAGGGGATCCCCGGGGCACTAGACGTTAATTAACCTCTAGTGCCCCGGGATTGGCCCACTGTTCTCAATTAATGCAGCCGTGGCACTAGAGGTTAAATGGGGACAGGTTTCAGCTTTCCTCAGCCAATCAGAAAAAACTCGCTCGCTCATCCCTAGTCTCTACTTGTTGCTATTTTGTACACCCTCCACTCTTCCCCCATGCATGGAGACATTTATCAAACAAAGCTGAAAATCAGCGATCAGACATCAGAACCATCTAACCCATTTATCAACGTATTTTAACGTTTTAATACGTTAATATTTCGTATTCTCCCATTTATGAACTGAAATGATCTACTGCGTCAAGACGCACATATCCAGCAGCATGACCCTAGCGAGCTTGCATTAAGTAATTCTTTCAAGGGCCACACATCTTCCAGTTAGCCCTAAATAAAAATGTATAAGGTATTCAAATGTTTAAAAAATATATATTAGCTTAGGAATAAGCATATTTTTAAATGACCTAATATTTTTGGGTTCTGAAAGAGTTAACTGATTTTCAGCTGTTTACTGCATAAAGGCTTATGATGCCTGTCCGAAAGGCCCACCTGGTGAAAAATCCCTCACTACTCTGGCAGGCGAGACCTCGCTTTTGCCAGCGGACTAAATCATATACACAAAGAGACACAAACAGACACACAGACACTGGGAGCCTGATTCATCAAACAAAATTGGAAGCTTGTTCGCCTTTATTTATCAACCAAATTTAAGCTGTCGAGAATACGCTGGCATATTCTCCCGGCAGTTATCAACTGAAATGATCGTGCGCTTCGAGACACGGCTCTCCGGCAGCTCCAACACTGACGAGAACACTGGCGAGACACTTAGCCCTAAATAAAAATGTGTTAAAATATTTAAAACATATATATTATCTAAGAAATAAGCATATTTTTAAATGACCTATGATTTTCAGGTTCGGAAATAGCTAACTGATTTTAGCTGTTTACATAGGCGCCTACCTAAAGGCTTACGATGCCTACCCTGAAGAACCGCGTTGTGTTAAATACTTGCGAGTTCGGGCAGGTGGGACTTTGCTTTTGCCAGCAGACTAGATCATGCAACCAAGTTCTTCTTTGCTTCCATATCTCTCTCTCTATATCTATATATCAATTACAGGCAACTTCGTATCAGCTGTGCGCAGAAACAAGAGCATTTATAAGGGTGTTGTCTAACTTGCTTTTTCCTTTGTCTGTTGTTTAGTCTTGGGGGGGGGGGGAAGTTGTAGTTGTTGCTGTGTTATCCTAATCTATGTTGCTACATTTCATACTTTGCTTACCATTTAAACCTTCAATGTTTCAATGTCCATTTTGCAATTAGGAAGTCAATGTTAATGATATGTTATTGTGTTTAGCCATGTTGTTTATTTGCAATAAAATATCTTTTATTACCACCTTTAAAGGTTTGTTCTGCATACATTTTTGCTAATCCAGTTTTCCACCCTTGACAAGTTTAAATTGCATATTGGTTTGGTAAGTATTTTTTGAAGGCAACATTTCTTGGGACATTTTTGAACTATGTTGGCTTTATATCAAAGTGTGGGTTTACATGTGTTTGGTGTTTGTGTTTTTTTTTTTTGCCTTTGTCATGTCAATTTAGTAGGGTCTGTGTAGTCTCTATACAGTTAGGTCCATAAATATTTGGACAGACAACTTTTTTCTAATTTTGGTTCTGTACATTACCACAAATAATTTTAAATGAAATAACTGAGCATGCATTTCACTTGTTGTAGACTAAACTTCGAACAGAAAGTCCCACAAACAAACAGCAACTGAAAACCGATGCAGTAAAGTCCTGGCAGAGCATTAAAAAGGAGGAAACTTAGCATCTCGTGATGTCCATGAGTTCAAGACTACCGGCTGTCCTTGCCAGCAAAGGGTTTTAAACCAAGTATTAGAAATGAACATTTTATTTTTAGCTTTTTAATTTGTCCAATTACTTTTAAGCCCCTGAAATGCAGTGATAATGTTAAAAAAAAGTTTTAGTTGCTTACATTTTTATGCAATCGTTTTGTTCAACCCACTGAATTAAAAACTGAAAATCTGCAGTTAAACTGCATCTGAGTTATTTTATTTAAAATTAATTGTGGCACAGAACCCAAATTAGAAAAAAGTTGACTCTGCCAAATATTTATGGACCTAACTGTATTTTACAGTGACCTTTTCCAAAATCATTCTTTTTTGAATAAAGTTGTTTGAAAAATGTTGTAGTTGTTGTTTTCTGCTCCAGCACTGTTGCTGTGGTCTGTGGTGACGGAAGCGGTAGGAAAGTAGACGATATTGTTGTTTGCATCATGAAGTGGATGACATGAATGCCAACCCTCAATCTTACAACACTTAGTTGAAAAATTAGGCAAAGGCAATGGTACCTATCAGTGTGGCAGTACCGAGGGTTTCATTTGCACTTTGTTTGCATCCCGGAAGAAGCAGAAATTTAAAGTATATTGCTAGCTGGCACAATGGCAAGCATGACATTGATGATAAAGCCACCCCTGTATGTTGCAATAACTAGCGGAAAAATAAACCGAGGCAGGCTTAGTGGACGGGGTGTTGGTGATAGCCAGCCACAGACTCAGACTCAGCCACAGGAGCAGTGTGAGTTCACAGAGGCATCTTGGTTGGCCAGTGAGTCCTTGTATCAGTCAGTCAGTGACATCTGCAGTTAGGGTATGATAGTTATTAGTAACCCTCCTTTCGTTCATTTTCAAAAAGGTGAGGCGATTGACATTTTTAAGCAACAGTCATGATCAGTTGTCCGTGACCACTCCGCCAACGGCACTGAAGGTTTCTTCGTTCAGAACACTTGATGCCGGGCACGAAAGAAGCTTGATAGCATACTGTGCCAACTGCGGGCAGATTTCAAGCCCGAAAATTATTGGTGTCACCACTGTCACTGACAGATCACTGTCTTCAACACCACCAGCCAGAAAAGAGCCAGCATAATCGTACACCATGCAGTTCATCCGTTCTCAATGGTTATGCCCCCACACTTCACTTGTTTGAGGTGGCCGCATCAGATTTCGCCAGGCATCCAGAAAATCCCCCCTGCCTTGGCCTAGACTTTTAGATGTGTGGGGCCTGCTGCCACTACTGCTACAGGAGGATATGGTGGAGGCAGTGTCCCCCTGAGCTCCCTGTGTGGAATGTGGTGCGCGGAGCTCCTCACACAGCCAGTCGCGTAGTAGTATGCTCAGGTGGGTCACCTTTTCTTTCCCTTGCACCAGTTTGGGTAGAAACTGTGACATTTTGTCTTTGTAGCGGTGATCCAGAAGGGTGGCCAGCCAGTAATCATCACAGTTTTTGATGCTGCAAATGGGGGGGTCCCTCCATAGGCATCACAACATGTGGACACACATATGAAAGAGGAGTTCCCTGGGCTCATCCTCCTCCCGTCCCTCAGTAGGTGCCAAAACATCTTCCTCCTCATCACCCACCTCCTCCTCTTCAAGCTGCAGCAGTTCCTGTTGTTCCATCGCCCGCACAATGCCTGGGGCATGACAGCATAAATGCGGGTTGGATGGGTCTTGTCCAGCAGCCCCAACATGGTTTCCCTCATCATCATCATCATCTTCCTCCTCTTCCTCTTGGAACTCCTGATGCTGGCCAGTGTCCCTTCTTGCTCCTCCTGATACTGGCTGTGCAGTATGGAGTGTAATGTCACCCTCATCCTCCTCCCCCCTTTCTTCCCTTCTTTCCCATCGCCACTTTCCATCAGGCCACACAGAATATCATCAAGCAGAAAGATGATGTGTATGACGTCGTTCCAGCCTGACCACTCCCGACTTACAATGTTTGTGGCCTGCTCAAGAGGGTCAGTACCTTGCACAGTGTCTCCATCTGCAGCCACTGGTCACTGGTAAAATAGCTCAGTTGTGTGGCTGTACCAAGGGCCCCACTGCCTCCATGCACCACGCTGACCAAGTAATGGCGGATGGCTAGCTTTTGCTCACAGAGACGCTAGAGCATGTGCAGAGGGCAGTTCGATCTAGTCACAGTGTCACAAATCAGTCTATGCGGTGGCAGCCTCTGTTGGCACTTGATCTTGCTAGACGCCGTGGCGGCAGTAGGGGATCAGTGTACATGGCTGCAGATGGAGCGAGCCTGTCTCAGTAAGTCCTGCAGTCCTGGATACGTGTGGAGATACTTCTGCACCAGAAGGTCCAGTATGTGTGCAAAGCAGGGCACATGTTTTATGTGGCCCATGCACAGTGCGGCCACAAGGTTGGCCCTGTTGTCGCACCCTACGTTGCCTGTTGTGAGTTGGGAGGGTGTCAGCCAAGCCTCAACCTCTCTGTGCACAGCGGACAAGAGTTCTCTGGCGGTGTGACTTTTCTCCCTCAGGGACACCAGTTTCAGTACTGCCTGGCAATGTGTGTGCTTGAGGGAGCTGTAGTGGCATGCCCGCTTAACCACAGTGTCCTCTGCTGCTGGCCTTTCAGGAGGAATGTCGAAAAGAGAGGGGTTGACGGTAGAAGGAATGCAGGAGGAGGAGGGAGAGGACTGGGGTGGCCCATGCTTTCCCACCATACCCCTCAGTTGGGGGTACCTGGTGCTGCAAATCCCCTTGCAGACTACCGCCCACTGAGCTATGCAAGGCCACCCAGTGAGCGGAATAGGACAGGTTGCATCCCACTCCATCTGTGGCTAGACACCGAGAATGCCAATGCCCAGGAGATGTTATCCATTACATGGCCCTGTAAACTGGGTACAGCTGTGCGGGAGTAGTAATGCCTGCTTGGTTTATTCCACCGCTGCTCGGCACAGGCCATCAGGTCATGGAACGGAGCCAAGTCCACATTGCTGTACAGCAGTAGCTGCAAGGCCATTTGAGTTCAATGACTTTTTTGTTGGTCGGGCCCATACCCTGATGCCTTGAGCAGAACTCCAGTGGAGCTAGGGGAGCTAAAGGGGTCTCTGGAGTATCCATCTCGCGTTGACAAACGTCGTCTGACGCCACAAAACCTGCAGGCAGAAGCTGATACTTCCTCGCCGCTAGAAGTCTGGCCGGCACCAACCTCCTGAGACGTAGTAGCAGTGACAGTTGGAGGTGGAGAAGGAGTCAATGGAGGTGGAAGAAGAGATGATGACGTGGTTCCACCTCCCACATGAGAACGCAAGTACTGCTCCCACTTTGGTTTGTGGTTCTTGCGCATGTGGGAAAGCAGGGATGTTGTACCCAAATGTGATCCGGCCTGTCCTCTGCAGATCTGCCTGTGGCACAGGATGCAGATTGCTATGCACTCATCATCGTCTTTCAGTGTGAAAAATGACCACACTGGAGAGGTGCGTGCAACCACTCTGCTGCTCTTTTTCTTTTCCTGCCTCTGCTGGGGGCCCTGCATCTGCTCCAGTTCCATCTCCCTCACAGTCACATCATCTCTGACTGTTCCCCTGCTTGTGCCCACTCCTTTGTCTCTTCTTTGGGACTCACATAAGGCAGATTGGCGGCCCCTTCCATCCCCAATCTGTTGCTGCTGCTGCTGCCTTTCCTCTACGTCTGCTTGGGAACTACTGCTAGCTCTTACACGCATCAGTGGTTCCCAGGAGACATCACAGTCATCATCATCCTCATTTTCATCTAAGCCAACCTCTGAAATGCAACCACTGATGCAGAACCGTCACTTATCAAGTCCTGACCACACCCTCCAAGGGTTTCCCTCCTGCTCTGAGCATCGCACTGACAGATCCTCAGCCTGTTCATCAAACAACATAGGAGAGTCATTGGGAGGTACAGCCACATTAGCCACACTAACTCCTGTGTTTGCTCCTGTCATGGCTGTGCTGGTTCCTTCTGCTGCTGCAGAAGAGGAGCCTGCTGCACTTGAGGCCCCTGAGACCCAGTCCACAATCCTCTCCACATTACGTGGCTGTATGATTGTATTCCGCCCTCTTAATACATCTACTAGCAAACTGGTTCTCTGCACACACCTCAGACCAGTTTGACAACTTGTGCTGCTGCCTCCAACAGTTTGCTGCTGCTGTCCTGCAGTGGTGGACTCCGGGGGAGTATGTCCCCTTTCATGGTGCGGCAGGTTGCCCAACGCCACTCCGTGCCCTGGGTCTACCTCTTATATTTTACTTATTCGGGCAAAAATGCACCTGTACCAAACAGTTTCTTTGGTAAATAGGAACAGGTATCAAACACTGAAATATCTGTATTTATTTAAAAGTAGGCCAGAAATGTAACTGTACCAAATGGTCTTCTTTGGTAAATAGGAACAGGCATCAAACACAAAAAATATCTGTATTTATTTTACAGTAGATCTGAAATGTACCTGTACCAAATGCTCTTTGGTAAATAGGAACTGCAATTGCTTTTATTTAGCTTTAGTGAATGTACAGTTTGATAAAAGATGACTAACAGTGTCTTTACTAATACACAATATAGATTACACTAAATGTGCTGACTGCTGACAATTTAACAAAATTGACTAGCTATGTGTGACACTACAAGTAGCAGCAACCACAATTGTACCTTCAGTGCATGTGCAGTCAGTGAACAGCACTCAAGAGTGTAATAAATACAATATAACTTACACTAAATGTGCTGACTGCTGCCAATTTAACAAAACTGATTAGTTAGTAGCTCATGAAAAAGTAAAGATGTCTGCCTAACCTATTCTACATACACAATATCCTATACTAAACAGTCCTACCTACTATATGCCCTATAAAACACAGAACTACGCAGCTAACTAGTGTTGTTGTTCGAATTCGGGTCATCCTAATGTTCGACCCGAATATGACTGTTCGAATTCAGGTGGACCCGAATTTTGCTGGATTCGAAGCCCCGAATTCAACCCTCCCACAATGACTTGGGACCTCCCCCATGATGCCTAGGGCCCTCCAATAACAGCAGGGATGCCCCCTCCATGTTTTTTGTGGCAGTCAGCCGATTGGCTGTCTGTCACTGCATGCCACACAGGCAGCCATTGGCCTATATAAGGCTAGGGTGTGCCTGCATTTACCACTCCTGACAGAGATTTGCTGATAGCATCACAACCTTTCTGTGCTGCTTGGCTTGCTTTGTGAAAGTGAAAAAAGTGCTTTACTTTGTTAGACTGTGTCACACTCACACTATTAGTCAGATAGATTGTTGGATTGTACTGTAATAGTGCAGTCCTGAAATCTACTGTACTCAGATTCACTCAGGTTTACTGTTAGCTAGATAGATAGCTAGATAGATAGATAGATACATCAATAGATACATTGATAGAAAGCTAGATAGATAGATAGTCAGTCAGTGTGTTACATACACGCAGCCAGAGGCAGGGTTCCCTCGCTGACTGCGTGTACAGTATCACACTTGTACTGAGAGACAGACACACAGACGCAGTGTATACTGCAGTATATAGTTTGTATACTGTGCTGCATATTACAAGTGTCACCACTGAAGCAAAGTGCTGCATACAACACACACAGCGCACTTGCATTTTTTGTGTCAACCCCCCTCCCCCCCAATAAAAAAATCCACATACTGTACAAATTGACATATACATACAGCATATTGGCTACAAAGTATTTTGCAGGGTGTTAAGCCACGTAAAGAAAAACATTTCTACAATGTCTGGCCAAAGAGGGAAGGGCAGCTTTGGCAGGGGTGGCAAGCAAACTAGTAACCAGTACCAGAGTTTGTTTTTAGCTGCAGACCCAAGAACAAGAAGCGCTGTTGTTGGTAGTGGGCGTCCATTATTGCCACACTAGGAACAAAGACGTAGTGGAGTACATGACCCAGCCTGGGTCAAGTGATTGTACCCCCTCTTCATCCCAGACACAAGCCTTACAGGTGTCCCATGATACACCTGTTCCTCCTAGTTCTTCATCAGCGGCTGGAAAGTCACGTGTACTGCAGTATGTAGAGGAGTCCCACCGAAGGGTTGGAGAGGCGGAGCTAAAAGCATTCATTGAAGATGCTCAGTTGTTACAGTTGCCCCAGTTACTTTTCACCAGAACACTCTGAGCCAGACAAGCCAATTCAAACTGGCTCCAAAAGTCTGCTGCTTCCTTTCGGCACATATAGGGAAACTGTCCCATCTGATGATGATGAGGTCCTTGATCCGACATGGGGAGAACAAGGAGATCATCCTAGGCAAGAAGAAGAGGATGAGGAGGTTGCAGAGCGCCCTCAAAGGGGGAGAGGGAGGAAGAGGGTAAAAGCTGCCCACACTCTGCATTCTTCAAGTACCAGTGAGGCATGTCATAGATGTAAATCGTCGGAAGCTGTCCCCACAGCTATGCCTCAACAACCGTGGACCGCCACCACGAGCACCAGCTCCAGGGCACCTTTCGGTCCAGTTAGATGTTCGCCAGTGTGGGCATTTTTTAATGTCCATAGTGATGACAACAATATGGTCATCTGTAAACTGTGTGGTCAACGCTTCAAAAGAGGCAAAAACCCAAACAAACTTGGAACAAGTTGCATGAGCACTCATTTAAAAAGCCACCACCCAGTAACCTGGTGGGAACACCTGGTCAAAGCACAGAGTTCTGTGCAACCACCTCCGCCAAAGAAGCAAGCTCAAACTGCTCCATCTTCCTCCGCTGCGTTTCCTCCTTCAGCCACCAAAGTTACCCGTGCTGCTGCCAGCAATTTGAAAGAGGCATGTAGCTGATCATTACCTTTTTGAGGCTCCACCAGCGGTGAGCAGGAGCTCCAACGCAGATCGGCTGCTGTTTGTCGCATTGCTAGCAGGCATCATTGCCATCCCCCACAACTTCTACCCCATCGTCCAATCTTTCTGTGGTTAGCATTAGCAGCATCCAACCTTCCATCCCCCAGATGCTGGAGCGCAAGAGGAAATATGGCCAAAATGACCCCAAAACAAAGCTGATCAATCTGGCAATTGCACAGCTAACTGCGTTAGAGCTCCTCCCTTACAGGCTGGTGGACTCCAATGCGTTCCGTTACGCATTCCTCTGTGCGAACCCACAGTACGTTATGCCTAAGCGACAGTATTTTGCAGAAAAATGTGTTCCTGCTTTGCATGAATACATGCAGAGCAGTGTGTCTATGGCCCTGCAGCACTCAGTTTCTAGCAAAGTGCACCTGACAACCGACAGTTGGTCGAGCAAGCATGGAGTGGGAAGATATATTTCATATACAGCTCACTGGGTAATTTTGGTGGCAGCAGGGGAAGATGCAGCTGCAGCAAGGCCTGCTTACCTATCTCCGTCCAGGGCACATCGCCATGCAATTTCCTCCTCAACCTCCACTTCCACCTCCTCCTTTGACTCTTGTGCCTCAACCTCTTCCACCAGGGACACTTTGCCGTGGAGACCCAGCACCTCCCATTCGGCAGCAGATGTTCACCGCCAGCAACAACCTGCAGTTTGCTATCGGTGCACAATTCAGACGTTGCCACACAGTCCTGAGGTTGCGAAGCCTGGGTTCCCTCAGCCACACGGGCGCAGCAATTCTAAGTGCCTTGCGGGAGCAGGAGGACATATGGCTAACTCCTAACAGACTTCAGCCAGGCAAGGTCGTGTGTGACAACAGGGCCAATCTGCTGGCAGGCCTGTGTTGTGGGAAACTCACACACGTACCTTGCCTGGCTCACATCATGAACCTGATAGTACAGTGCTTCCTTAGGAATTACCCAGGCCTCCAGCCGCTGTTGCTGAAGGCCAGAAAGTTGTCAGCGCATTTCCACCTGTCATACACAGTCAGTGCCAGATTGGTGGAGTTACAGCGAAATCTGAACCTGCCAGTGCACCGTTTTTTTTGTGATGTGGCCACAAGTTGTAATTCCACCTTTTACATGCTGCAGCGGCTGGCTGAACAACAGAAAGCGGTGGTGGATTACTTGGCAGAGTCTGTTCGTTTCAGACGTATACCTGCACTACCTTTCTTCTGCCCTGCGGAGTGGCTGCAAATTGAGGACTTGTGCACTGTATTGTCACATTTTGAAGAGGCCACCAGAATGATCAGCAGAGATCAGGCCTGTGTCAGTGACACCATCCCCATCATATGCCTGCTGGAACAGATGATGGTGGATCTCGGACACGACACAGAGCGGACGCTGCAACAAGAGATGACGTTTCAAACATCAACTTGGACATGCGTGCCTACTAGGCATAGTGCACCACAAATCCAGGAAAAGGAGGAGGTGGAAGAGGATGAGGGGGACATTGCAGGCATGAGAGAAGGGGAGGAAGGGGCAGAGGAGGATATTGAGGGTACATGGCATCCATCCACC
Organism: Pyxicephalus adspersus; assembly: GCF_032062135.1. Taxonomy (NCBI): domain Eukaryota; kingdom Metazoa; phylum Chordata; class Amphibia; order Anura; family Pyxicephalidae; genus Pyxicephalus; species Pyxicephalus adspersus. The sequence continues at coordinate 60,000,856 of NC_092860.1, forward strand.
CAAACACAAGGCGGCATGTTCCGTGGATGGCAAGACCAGACGGAGGAGGAGGACGACGACCCTGTGCTGCTGTTCGACCCACAGGAGTGTGGGTCCAGAATTACCTCAGCTGTGAGTAGTTTGAGCCACATGACAGCCTTCATGCAGGAGTGCATAACTAAAGATAAACGCATACAACACATAAAAACAAAGACTGACGACAATTGGATTGCTACATCACTGGATCCACGTTACAAGCCTGAGATACAACAACTGATCTTGACCCAATACAGGGGACCTAAAATGCAGAACTACCAAGAAGTGCTTGTAAGGGACTTGTGGTCAGCCTTTCCGGCTGCCAGAAGCAGCAGCAGCAGGGATCCCTATGGCAGTTCCACCAGCCATGGGAGCCAAACAACTGCTTTAAGCGGCATGGGTGGCAGCAGCAGTAGAGGTCATCTAAGCCAATCTATGCAGGCTTTTTTTCAGCGGAAGGAAGCTGCCAGTCGTGCAGCATTTGCCAGTGACACTCAGCAGTGGTACTCAGTCATGGTGCAGGAATACCTGAGCTCTGCATGGGACATCTGCAACCTGCAAAGCCAGGACCCACTGGGCTACTGGGTATCCAAGCTTGAGCAGTGGCCGGAGCTGGCAGAACATGCCGTTCAGATCCTTGCCTGCCCAGCCACAAGTGTGTTATCTGAAAGAGCGTTCAGTGCAGCTGGGGGCGTACTGAGTGACAAACGGATTCGGCTTTCCGCAGAAAATGTCCACCGAATCACTTTTATTAAAATGAATAAGGCTTGGACTTCAACACCCCCTCTGCAGAGTGTACTGATTAGTCGTCAACTGCTGCACGGACATCTTGATGGGTAGAGCACGTTCACAGCCTTTCAGCATCTTCTTCTACCCCTCCCCCTAGTGGCCCTCTACCTCTACCCTGTCTCTGAGGTCTATAACTTGCAATGGAGCTGTGTAACTGGTTAATTTTTTTTTTTACCGAGCACCCCCCTCAAGCTCCTCTGCCTTTATCTACTTTGAGGCCTCTATCACTTGTCATGGAGCTGTGTCATGGAGTTATGATTCATAATGAAATATTTGTATTTTTAGTAGAGAAATACATACATTTTTCTGTCCTTTTGGATGGATAGCAAGTGGTATCAAAATTAAATATCTGTATTTTTTTTTACAGAAATACAGTAATTTTTCTGTTTATTTTGATAGATAGCAAGTGGTATCAGAATTAAATATCTGTATTTTTTTAACAGAAATTTTTCTGTTTATTTTGATAGATAGCAAGTGGTATCAGAATTAAATATCTGTATTAAATATCTGTATTTTTTTTTTACAGAAATACATACATTTTTCTGTTTATTTTGATAGATTGCAAGAGTTAGCATAAACTATGATAACTCTTGCAATCTATCAAAATAAACAGAAGAATGTATGTATTTCTGTAAAAATAAAGATATTTCATTCTGATACCACTTGCTATCTATAAAAAAAATCCATAAAAATTTCTGTTTTTCCGAAAAAAAATACAGATATTTAATTCTGATACCACTTGCTATCCATCAAAAGAAACAGAAAAGTTTCTGTATTTCTGTAAAAAAAATACAGTTATTTAATTCAGGCTACAACTATGTATGTTGCTATCAAAAAAGCCATAAAAATGAATGTATTTCTCTCCAAAAAATACAGATATTTAATTATGTTTCATAATTACATATCAGTTTTTTTTTAGAGGGAAATACGTTTTTTTTATGGCTATTTAGATAGATAGAAACAGTACAGTACAGAAATAAAGAAAATTTTATGGGTTTTTGGATAGATACTAAGTGCTATAAGAATTAAATATCTGTATTTTTTATGGATAAATATAGAAATTTTTCTGTCTTTTATGATATATTACAAGAGGTATAATTTAGGATACCTCTTGCAATCTATCACAAAAAAACTAAAAATGTCTGTATTTCTGTAAAAAAAAAAAAATACAGACATTTTATTATGATAGCACTTGGTATCTATCCTCCAACCCATAAAAATTCAGCATTTCTCTCCATAAAATAGAGATATTTCATTCCGATCCCACTTTGCTATATATCTCCAAAGCCCTAAACATTTCTATATTTCTCTACCAAAAATCTAGATATTTAATTCTGATAGCACTTGGTATCGATCCAAAAGACCATAAAAAATTCTATATTTCTCTACAGAAAATACAGATCCTTAGTTCTGATCCTACTTTGCTATATATCCCTAAAGCCATAAAAATTGCTGTATTATTCTACAAACAACACAGATATTTAATTCTGAAAGCACTTGGTAGTTGGTATCTATCCAAAAGGCCATAAAAATTTTTATATTTTTCTCCCAAAAATACAGATATTTTATTCTGATAGCACTTGGTATGTATCCTAAAACCCATAAAAATGTTTGTATTTATGTGAAACAAATTCAGATATTTAACTGTGATAGCACTTGCTAGATATCCACAAATGATAAAAAATGTATGTATTTCCCTGCGTATTCCACCAAGTCTGTTCCCTTTTATGTGGTTTCATTAGATAGTAGGTATTGAAAGTAGGATTTTCATTAAACCATTCATGTCTCAATAAGCTACAGCTTCTACACTGTCCATAGAGGTGATGACTAGTGTTGTTGAGTGTTGTTGTTCGAATTCGGGTCGTCCTTATGTTCGACCCGAATATGGCTGTTCAAATTCAGGTCGACCCGACCCGAATTTTGCTGCATTCGACTACCCGAATTCGGCCCTCCCACAATGCACTCAAACAACTGGGCAGGGTGGGCAACTCCCCCATGACCTCCAATTACAGCAGGGATGCCCCCTCCATCTTTGTTGTGGCAGACAGCCGATCGGCTGTCTGTCACTGCATGCCACACAGGCAGCCATTGGCCTATATAAGGCGAAGGCGTGCCTGCATTTCCCACTCCTGACAGAGATTTTGCTGATAGCAACAAAACCTCTCTGTGCTGCTTGGCTTGCTTTCTTTGTCAAGTGAAAAAAAGTGCTTTACTTTGTTAGACTGTGTCACACTCACACTATTAGTCAGATAGATTGTTGGATTGTACTGTATTTGTGTTGTCCTGAAATCTACTGTACTCAGATAGGAAGAGTGTTTCACTGTTTGCTAGAAAGATAGCTAGATAGCTAGATAGATAGATAGATAGAAGCTAGAAGGCTAGAGGCTAGAAGCTAGAAGGTTAGAAGCTAGAAGGCTAGAAAGCTAGATAGATAGATAGTCAGTCAGTGTGTTACATACACGCAGCCAGAGGCAGGGTCCAATGCGTTCCGTCACGCATTCCTCTGCGCAAACCCACAGTCCGTTATGCCTAAGCGACAGTACATTTCACCAAAATATGTTCCTGCTTTTCATGAATACGTTCAGAGCAATGTGTCTATGGCCCTGCAGCACTCTGGCAAGGTGCACCTGCCAACCGACAGTTGGTCGAGCAAGCATGGAATGGGAAGATATATTTCCTTTACAGCTAACTGGGTAACTTTGGTGGCAGCAGGGGAAGATGCAGCTGCAGAAAGGCCTGCATACCTATCTCCGCCCAGACCGCTTCGCCATGTAATTTCCACCTCAACCTCCACTTCCACCACCTCCTCTTTTGAATCTTGTGCATCAACCTCTTCCTCCAGGGACACTTTGCCGTGGAGACCTAGCACCAGCACCTCCCATTCGGCAACATCTGTTCAGTGCCAGCACCAACCTGCAGTTTGGTCATGAACCTTATAGTACAGCGCTTCCTTCGGAATTACCCAGGCCTCCAGTCGCTGTTACTGAAGGCCAGAAAGTTGTCGGCGCATTTCCGCCGGTCGTACACAGCCAGTGCCAGATTGGTGGAGATACTGCGAAATCTCAGCAGAGATCAGGCCTGTGTCAGTGACACCATCCCCATCATATGCCTGCTGGAACAGATGATGGTGGATCTTGGACACACACGACACACGAGAGCGGACGCTGCAAATATCATCTGAGACATGCGTGCTTACTATCCATAGTGCACCACCAATCCAGGAAGAGGAGGAGGTGGAAGAGGATGAGGAGGACACTGCAGGCATGGGAGAAGGGGAGGAAGGGGCAGAGGAGGATATTGAGGGTACATGGCATCCATCCACCGAAACACAAGGCGGCATGTTTGTGGATAGCAAGTGGATAGATAGTTTGTGGATGTGGATAGCAAGACCAGGCGGAGGAGGGAGAGGAGGATGACCCTGTGCTGCTGTTCGACTAACAGGAGTGTGGGTCCAGAATTACCTCAGCTGGGGGTAGTTTGAGCCACATGACATCCTTCATGCAGGAGTGCCTAGCCAAAGATCCACGCATAAAACACATAAAAACAAAGACTGATGACTATTGGATTGCTACATTACTGGATCCACGTTACAAGTCTGAGATAAAACAACTCATCTTGCCCTAATACAGGGGACCTAAAATGCAGCACTACCAAGAAGTGCTTGTATGGGACTTGTGCTCAGCCTCTCCAGCTGGCAGCAGCAGCAGCAGCAGGGATCCCCATGGCAGTTCCACCAGCCATGGGAGCCAAACAACTGCTTTAAGTGGCATGGGTGGCAGCAGTAGAGGTCGTCTAAGCCTAACTATGCAGGGATGGGAAGAGCACGTTCACAGCCTTTCGGCATCTCCTTCTACTCCTCGCCCTAGTGGTCCTCTACCTCTACTCTTTCTCTGAGGTTTATACCTTGATATGGAGCTGTGTAACTGGCAAATATTTTTTTACCGAGCAGCCCCCTCAGGGCCTTTATCTACTTTGAGGCCTATTTCACTTGTAATGGAGCTGTGTGATTCATAATTAAGAAATTTGTGTTTTTAGTAGAGAAACACATACATTTTTCTGTCCTTTTGGATGGATAGCAAGTGCTATCAAAAATAAATATCTGTATTTTTTTTTTACAGAAACACAGAATTGTTTCTGTTTATTTTGATAGGTAGCAAGTGGTATCAGAAATAATTCTCTGTATTTTATTACAGAAATACAGAAAATTTGTCTATTTTAATAGGTAGCGAGAAGGATCAGAATTCATTCTCTTCTTTTTTTTTTACAGAAATACAGAAATTTTTCTGTTTATTTTGATAGGTAGCAAGTGTTATCAGAAATAATTCTCTGTATTTTATTACAGAAATACAGTTTTAATGTGTTCAATGTGTGTATCTTTGGCTTTGCGCTCTTGCATGAAGGCTGTCATGTGGCTTAAACTACCCACAGCTGAGGTAATTCTGTACCCAGACTCCTGTGGGTTGAACAGCAGCACAGGGTCATCCTCCTCATCCCCCGCCTGGTCTTGCCATCCACGGAACATGCCGCCTTGTGTTTGGGTGGATGGATGCCATGTACCCTCAATATCCAACTCTGCCCCTTCCTCCCCTTCTCTCATGCCTGCAATGCCCACCTCATCCTCTTCCACCTCCTCTTCCTGGATTTGTGGTGCACTGTGTCTAGTAGGCACGCATGTCTGAGATGATGTTTGAAATGTCTCTTGATGCGGCGTCTGCTCTGTCTCATGTCCGAGATTCACCATCATCTGTTCCAGCAGATATATGATGGGGATGGTGTCACTGACACAGGCCTGATCTCTGTTGATCATCCCGGTGGCCTCTTCAAAAGGTGACAATACAGTGCACAAGTCCTACATTTGCAGCCACTCCTCAGGGCTGAAGAAAAGTAGTGTAGGTATACGTCTCAAACGAACAGACTCTGCCACGTAATCCACCACAGCTTTCTGTTGATCAGCCAACCGCTGCAGCATGTAAAAGGTGGAATTCCAAAGTGTGGCCACATCACAAATTGACCGATGCACGGGCAGGTTCAGATTTCGCTGTGAATCCACCAATCTGGCACTGGCTGTGTACGACCGGCGGAAATGCGCCGACAACTTTCTTACCTTCAGCAACAGCGGCTGGAGGCCTGGGTAATTCCTAAGGAAGTGCTGTACTATAAGGTTCATGACGTGAGCCAGGCAAGGTACGTGTGTGACTTTCCCACAACGCAGGGCTGCCAGCGGAATAGCCCCATTGTCACACATGACCTTGCCTGGCTGAAGTCTGTTGGGAGTTAGCCATATGTCCTCCTGCTCCCACAAGGCACTTAGAATTGGCTGGGCTCCTGTAGCAGAGGGAACACAGGCTTCGCAACCTCAGGACTGCGTGGCAACGTAGGAATTGTGCACCGAAATAGCAAACTGCAGGATCTTGTTGGCGGTAAACATATGCTGCCCAATAGGAGGTGCTGGGTCTCCACTGCAAAGTGTAACTGGAAGAATAGTTTAAGGCACAAGAGTCAAAGAAGGAGGTGGAAGTGGAGGTTGAGGTGGAAATTGCATGGCGATGTGCTCTGGGTGGAGGTAGGTATGCAGGCCTTGCTGCACCTGCATCTTCCCCTGTTGCCACCAAAGTTACCCAGTAAGCTGTATAGGAAATATATCTTCCCAGTCCATGCTTGGTCCAGCAACCAATGTAAAGCAGGAACACATTTTTGTGCAAAATACTGTCGCTTAGGCATAACGTACTGTGGGTTCCTGCAGAGAAATGTGTAACAGAACACATTGGAGTCCACCAGCCGGTAAGGGAGGAGCTCTGATGCTATCAGCTGTGCAATTGCTGCATTGATCAGCTTTGTTTTGGGGTCATTTGGGCCATATTTCCTTTTGCGCTCCATCATCTGAGGGATGGAAGGTTGGATGCTGCGACTTGCCTCACTGGTACGTGAAGAATGCAGAGTGTGGGCAGCTTTTCCCCTCTTTTCCCCTCTCCCCCTTTGAGGGCGCTCTACAACCTCCTCCTCCTTTTCTTCCTGCCTATTATGATCTCCTTGCTCGCCCCATGACGATCAAGCACTTCATCATCATCATCAGCAGAAGAGACAGTTTCCCTGTATGTGCCGATAAGAACCAGCGGCCTTTTGGAGCCACTTTGAATTAATCTAAATGATGCTGCCACCTGCCCAGTACCCGGCTGTAGGTGCCAGATACTAATGCCGTCCACACTCTGTCTCAGAGCCCACCGCCTCCTCCTGCTGAAAATGATGCTGCCGCCTGCCCAGTACAAAACTCTAGATGCCAGATACTAGTGTTGTTGTTCAAATTCGGGTTGTCCCAATGTTCGACCCGAATATGACCGTTCAAATTCAGGTGGACCCGACCCGAATTTTGCTGCATTCGAATACCCGAATTCGACCCTCCCACAAAGCATTAAAACAAGTGGGGACCTCCCCCATGATGCACAGGGCCCTCCAATTAGAGCAGGGATGCCCCCCTCCATACAGGCCACACAGGCAGCCATTGGCCTATATAAGGCCAAGGTGTGCCTGCATTTACCACTCCTGACAGATATTTGCTGATAGCATCACAACCTTTCTGTGCTGCTTGACTTGCTTTCTTTGTCAAAGTGAAAAAAGTGCTTTACTTTGGTAGACTGTGACACACTCACACTATTAGTCAGATAGATTGTTGGATTGTACTGTATTTGTGCAGTACTGAAATCTACTGTACTCAGATAGGTAGAGTGTTTCACTGTTTTCTAGATAGATAGATAGATAGATAGATACATAGATAGATTGATAGAAAGCTAGATAGATAAATAGTCAGTCAGTGTGTTACATACACGCAGCCAGAGGCAGGGTCCCCTCGCTGACTGCGTGCACAGTATCACACTTGTACTGAGAGACAGACATAGATACGCAGTGTATACTGCAGTACATATTTTGTATACTGTGCTGCATATTACAAGTGTCACCACTGAAGCAAAGTGCTGCATACAACACAGCACACTTGCATTTTTTGTGTCAACCCCCCTCCCCCCATCAAATTGACATATACATATATCATATTAGCTACAAAGTATTTTGCAGGGTGTCAAGCCACATAAATAAAAACATTTGTAGACTGTCTGGCCGAAAAGGAAAGGGCAGCTTTGGCAGGGGTGGCAAGCAAACCAGTATGAGTTTGTTTTTAACTGCAGACCCAAAAACAAGAAACGCTGCTGTTGGTGGTGGGCGTCCATTATTGCCACAGAAGGCAGAAGACATAGAAGTACATGGAGTACATGACCCAGCCTTGGTCTCGTGATTATACCCCCTCGTCATCCCACTCCCAGACACAGGCCTTACAGGTGTCCCAAACAGTCCATGATACACCTGTTTCTCCTAGTTCCTCATCAGCGGCTTGAAAGTCACGTGTACGGCAGTATGTAGAGGAGTCCCGCCGAGGGGTTGGAGAGGCGGAGCTACAATCATTCATTGAAGATGCTCAGTTGGTTGAGTCATCTGACGAACAGAATCAGTTCACAGGCTTTACCCCCAGTTACTTTTCACTAGAACACTCTCAGCCAGACGAGCCAATTCAAACTGGCGCCAAAAGGCCGCTGCTTCCTTTCGGCACATATAGGGAAACTGTCTCATCTGATAATGATGATGATGATGTCCTTGATCCGACATGGGGCAAACAAGGAGATCATCATAGGCAGGAAGAAGAGGAGGAGGAGGAAGAAGAGGAGGAGGAGGTTGCAGAGCGCCCTTAAAGGGGAAGAGGGAGGAAGAGGGTAAAAGCTGCCCACACTCTGCATTCTTCAATTACCAGTGAGGCAAGTCATAGACGTAAATCGTGGGAAGCGGTCACCACAGCTATGCCTCAACAACCGCGGACCGCCACCAAGAGCACAAGAGCACCTTTCGGCCCAGTTAAATATTCGCCAGTGTGGGTATTTTATAATGTCCATAGTGATGACAACACTATGGTCATCTGTAAACTGTGTGCTCAACACTTGAAACGAGGCAAAAACCCAAACAAACTTGGAACAAGTTGCATGAGCACTCATTTAAAAGCCACCACCCAGTAACCTGGCGGGAACAACTGATCAAAGCACAGAGCTCTGTGCGACCACCTACTCTGAAGAAGCAAGCTCCAACTACTCGATCCTCCTCCGCTGCCTTTCCTCCTTCTGCCACTAAAGTTTCCCATGCTGCTACCAGCAATTTGAGTGGGGCACGTAGCCGATCATTACCTTTTTCAGGCTCCACCAGCGGTGAGCAGGAGCTCCAACGCAGATCGGCTGCTGTTTGTGGCGTTGCTAGCAGTCAGGACCAGGCATCATTGCCATCCCCCACAACTTCTACCCCCTCGTCCAATGTTTCTGTGGTTAGCATTAGCAGCATCTAACCTACTAGCCCCCAGATGCTGGAGCGCAAGAGGAAATATGGCACAGATGACCCCAAAACAAAGCTGATCAATGCGGCAATTGCACAGCTGATTGTGTTAGAGCTCCTCCCTTGCCGGCTGGTGGACTCCAATGCGTTCCATTACGCATTCCTCTGTGCAAACCCACAGTACGTTATGCCTATAGTGAGTGACAAACGGATTCGGCTCTCCACAGAAAATGTCGACCGAATCACTTTTATCAAAATGAATAAGGCTTGGATCGGCAATGACTTCAACACCCCCTCTGCAGAGTGTACTATTAGTCGTCAACTACTGCACGGACATCTTGATGGGAAGAGCACGTTCACAGCCTTTCGGCATGATCTTCTACTCCTCACCCTAGTGGCCCTCTACTCTTTCTCTGATTTCTATAACTTGCAATGGAGCTGTGTAACTGGCAAATATTTTTTTACCGAGCACGCCCCTCAGGACCCTTTACCTTTATCTACTTTGAGGCCTTTATCACTTGTAATGAAGCTGTGTGATTCATAATGAAATATTTGTATTTTTAGTAGAGAAATATATACATTTTTCTGTCCTTTTGGATAGTGCTATCAAAAATAAATATCTGTATTTTTTTACAGAAATACAGAAGTTTTTCTGTTTATTTTGATAGATAGCAAGTTGCTATCTATGAAAGAACACAGAAAATTTTCTGTATTTCTGTAATAAAAATACAGATAAATAATTCTGATACCACTTGCTATCAAAATAAACAAAAAAATGTATTTATTTAAAAAAAAAATACAGATATTAAATTTTGATACCACGTGATATCTATCAAATACATAAAGATGTATGTATTTCTCTCCCAAAAATACAGATATTTAATTATGATTCATAATTAAATATTTTTTAGAGAGAAATTCATTTTTTTATGGCTATTTAGATAGATAGAAAGTGGGATTAGAATTCAATATCTGTATATTTTATTTTATAGAAATAAAGAAAATTTTAAGGGTTTTTGGATAGATACTAAGTGCTATCATAATGAAATATCTGTATTTTTTATCGATAAATATGGAATTTTTTCTTTTTTTTTTGTGATATATTACAAAAGGTATAATTTAGGATATCTCTTGCAATCTATCAAAAAAAAACTAAAAATGTCTGTATTTCTGTAAAAAAAATACAGATATTTTATTATGATAGCACTTGGTATCTACCCTAAAACTCATAAAAAATTCAGTATTTCTCTCCAAAAAATAGAGATATTTCATTTCGATCCCACTTTGCTATATATCTCCAAAGCCATAAAAATTTCTATATTTTTCTTCCAAAAATCTAGATATTTAATTCTGATAGCACTTTGTATCGATCCAAAGGACCATAAAAAATTCTATATTTCTCTACAGAAAATACAGATCTTTACTTCTGATCCCACTTTGCTATATATCCCTAAAGCCATAAAAACTGATGTATTATTATACAACAAAACAGATATTTAATTCTGATAGCACTTGGATATATATCTTAAAACCCATAAAAATGTATGTATTTATGTGAAACAAATACATATATTTAACTGTGATAGCACTTGCTAGATATCCACAAATGATAAAAAATGTATGTACTTCCCCGCATATTCCACCAAGTCCGTTACCTATTATGTGGTTTCACTAGATAGTAGGTATGGAAAGTGTGATTTTCGTTAATCCATTAATGTCTCAATTAGCTACAGCTTCTACACTGTCCATAGAGGTTATGGGCTCAACCTCCAATGTGGTCCACGCTCCGTACCAGGGCCCACCGCCTCCTACTGCCTGTTACTGCTGCCGCCTTCCCAGTACCCAACTCTAGATGCAAGATACTAATGCAGTCTACAATCCGTCTCAGAGCCCACCGCCTCCTCCTCCTGCTTGTAAATGATGCTGCCACCTGCACAGTTACTGACTTTAGATGCCAGAAATGAATGCCGTCCATACTTCATCTCGGCCCACCGCCTCCTCCTCTTGCTGTAAATGATGCTGCTACCTGCCCAGTACCTGACTTTAGATGCCAGAAACTAATGCCGTCCATACTCTGTCTTAGCCCACTGCCTCTTCCTCCTGCTGTATATGATGCTGCCACCTGCCCAGTACCTGACTTTAGATGACAGAAACTAATGCTGTCCACACTCTGTCTCAGAGCCCACCGCCTTCTCCTCCTACTGTAAATGATGCTGCCACCTGCCCAGTACATGACTTTAAATGCAAGACAATAATGTTGTCCATACTCCGTCTCAGGGCCCACCGCCTCCTCCTCCCAGTACCCATCTCTAGATGCCAGTTAACAATGCCATCCACACTACTCAGGGCCCACCGCCTACTTATCCTGCTATTACCGCTGCTGCCTGCCCACTGTCTAGTAACCAGCTCTAGAGGCCAGGCTAGACTCAAGCTCAACAGGATTTTCTTTCCCCACTGATTATGCCAAGCCCCGTTTCCTTTCATGTGCTTTCACTTGATAGCAGGCCCTGAGATGGAGTATGGAAGGCATTAGTAACTGGCATCTAGAGCTGGGTGTAGTGCATCTTTAATGACACCCCGAAGTGTGTAATCTGAAATTTGTGATTGAATGTAGAAGGCCACATCTTCTGCTTCATCCATCAGTACCACACTTTATCGGACTAAATTTCTTTGTATGTTACCTCGGAACTGGGACGTGGGACAGCAGTCCCTCTGTAAATGTTGGGGGGATGAGATGGGAAACACTGGTATATTTAATGGGAACCGAGAGGTCCTGGATGAACACATTGACCCATGAAGTTATTGAGCTCAGCAGACGTCAGAGACTTCTCCACAACAAGTATGTGGCCGTCTTGGGAGACTCCATTCAAAGATCTGTCAACAAGGATCTTGTGAAAATACCGCAGAATGATGACTTTGGGACTGAGAAGCAGCTGAAAGGGAAAGGTGACATGTCACATGCAAACGACACGTTGGGGGATCTCTGGTAGAAATGCACAATGCCATAATTTACCGCCAAGTCCGTCATTACAGAACTGACCACCAACTTGTACGGTTCTATTTCCTGACCCGTGTTTCTTCGGAGTACATAGAGAACGTGCTGGCCAACTTCCAACATGGACCTCAGCCCGACGTTGTCATCATCAACTGGTGTATATAGGATGTTATCAGGTATCATGAGCAATCACTGCAAATGTACAAAACCAACCTGGACCACCTGTTTATTCGGCTCACTGAGGTGCTGAGCCCCAAATGTCTGGTGATATGCAACACGTCCATGTCTGTTGGATTCAAAGCTGGCGAAGTGCTAGAGTACCCATTTCCTAATTTTTGCTGGGACATCATAGAAGGGAATTTCTACAGCGCCACACTGGCAGATTTGCACCAATTTGATGTGATTGACTTGCACTTCCACTTACGCTTCAAGATGCGCTCCAGGGTTAAAGATGCCACCCACTTGAATCAGCTGGCTCATCGGAAGTATACCTGCATCCCTATGGCTCATATTGATTAAGCCTGGGGCGTGCAGCAGTAACAGCAGGAAGAGGAGGCGGTGGGCTCTGAGACGGAGCGTGGACAGCATTGGTAGCTGGAATCTAGAGCTGGGTACTGGGCAGGCGGCAGCAGTAACAGCATGAGGAGGAGGCAGTGGGCCCTGAGACAGAGCAAGGAGGGAATTAGAAGTTGAGGCCATCACCTAAATGGACAGTGTCGAAGCTGTAGCTATTGAAGACATGAATGAATGAACGAGATTCCAATCTGTTCCTACTGAGAATCTGTCCCTAATCTTGTTCAACAGATATTTAATTCTAATACCACTTGCTATCTATCTAAATAGCCATAAAAAAATCTGTATTTCTCTCTAAAAAATACTGATAATTATGAATCATAATTTTATCTGTATTTTTTGGAGAGAAATACATACATTTTTATGGCTTTTTTGTAAGTTGTAGCCTGAAATAAATATCTATTTTTTTTTACAGAAATACATACGTTTTTCTGTTTACTTGGATAAGATTGCAAAAGTTATCATAATTTATGCTAACTCTTGCAATCTATCAAAATAAACAGAAACATTTCTGTATTTCTGTAAAAAAAAAATACAGATATTTAAATATGATACCACTTGCTATCAGAAAAAATGTATGTATTTCTCTACTAAAAATACAAATATTTAAATATGAATCACACAGCTCCATTACAAGTGATATAGGCCTCAAAGTAGATAGGCAGAGGGCCCTGAGGGAGGTGCTTGGTAAAAAAAAATTAGCTAGTTACACAGCTCCATTGCAAGTTAAAAACCTCAGAGACAGAGTAGAGGTAGAGGGCCACTGGGGGAGGAGTAGAAGGAGATGCCGAAGGCTGTCAACATGATCTTCCCATCAAGATGTCCGTGCAGCAGTTGATGACTAATCAGTACACTCTCAGAGGGTGTGTAAAAGTCATTGTCGATCCAAGCTTTATTCATTTTAATAAAAGTGATTCGGTGGACATTTTCTGCGGAGAGCCGAATCCGTTTGTCACTGACTACGCCCCCAGCTGCACTGAACGCTCTTTCAGATAACACACTTGTGGCTGGGCAGGCAAGGATCTGAATGGCATGTTCTGCCAGCTCCGGCCACTGCTCAAGCTTGAATACCCAGTAGCCCAGTGGGTCCTGGCTTTGCAGGTTGCAGATGATGAAGAACTAGGAGGATCAGGTGTATCATGGACTGTTTGGGACACCTGTAAGGCCTGTGTGTGGGAGTGGGATGAAAAGGGGGTACAATCACTTGACCCAGGCTGGGTCATGTACTCCACTCCCTCTTGTTCATGGTGTGGCAATAATGGACGCCCACCACCAACAACAGCGCTTCTTGTTCTTGGGTCTGCAGCTAAAAACAAACTCATACTGCTTTGCTTGCTACCCCTACCAAAGCTGCCCTTTCGTGTTTGGCCAAACATTGTAGAAATTTTTTTGTGTGGCTTGGCACACTGCAACATACTTTGTAGCTAATATGCTATATGTCAATTTGTACAGTATGTGGATTTTTTTTATTGATGGGGAGGGGGGGTTGACACCAAAAATGCAAGTGTGCTGTGTGTGTTGTATGCAGCAGTTTACTTCAGTGGTGACGCTTGTAATGTGCAGCACAGTATACAAAATATATACTGCAGTATACACTGCGTCTGTCTCTCAGTACAAGTGTGATACTGTGCACGCAGTCAGCAAGGGGACCCTGCCTCTGGCTGCGTGTATGTAACACACTGACTGTTTATCTATCAATCGATCTATCTAACAGTGAAACATTCTATCTATCTGAGTACAGTAGATTTCAGGACTGCACCAATACAGTACAATCCAACTATCTATCTGACTAATAGTGTGAGTATGACACAGTCTAACAAAGTAAAGCACTTTTTTCATTTTGACAAAACAAGCCAAGCAGCACAGAAAGGTTGTGATGCTAGCAAATCTCTGTCAAAAGTGGTAAATGCAGGCACGCCCTGGCCTTATATAGGCCAATGGCTGCCTGTGTGGCATGCAGTGACAGACAGCCAATCGGCTGCCTGCCACAACAAACATGGAGGGGAGCATCCCTGCTGTTATTTTAGGGCTCTAGGCATCATGGGGGAGGTCCCTAGGCATTGTGGGAGGGTCAAATTCGAACAACACTAATTACTGGCATCTAGAGCTGGGTGTAGTGCATCGTCAGTGACACCCAGAAGTGTGTAATACAATTATAGTGAATTGAGTACTTACAGGCGGCAGCAGCAACAGCATCAGGAAAAGGCGGTGGGCCCTGAGACGGAGCGTGGACTGCATTGGTAACTGGCATCTAGAGCTGAGTATAGTGCATCTTCAATGACACCCCGAAGTGTGTAATACCAAAATGAACTATGAACTGTGATTAAACGTAGGTGGGCCAGACCAAGATCATTATGAGCCAGCACTGTTGCTGTTGTCTGTGGTGCCAGAAGCATTAGGAAAGGTAGACAATATTGGTAGTTTGCATCATTAAGTGGATGACATGAATGCCAACCCTTAATCTTACAATACTTAGCGGAAAAAACTAGGCAAAAGCAATGGTACTTATCAGTGTGGAAGTACTGGGGGTTTTCATCTGCAGTTTGTTGGCCTCCCGGAAGCAGCAGAGATGTAAAGTATTTTGCTACATGGCACAATGGCAGGCATGACACTGGCGATGAATGCCACCCCTGGTGGTTGCTAGAACTAGCAGAAAAACTCAGTCGAGGCAGGCTCAGCTGACGAAGTTTGGTGATAGGCAGCCACAGACTCAACACAGGGGCCGTGGGGGTTCACAGACACTTGTTTGGCCAGCGGTCACTTTTTCTTTCTCTTGCGCCCTGTTGGGTAGAAACTGTGACATTTTGTCTTTGGAGCGGTGATCCAGAAGGGTGGCGAGCCAGTAATCATCCTGTTTTTTGATACTGCAAATGCGGGGGTCCCTCTGTAAGCATCGCAACATGTGGACACATATGAAAGAGAGGTTCCCTGGGCTCATCCTCCTATGAATTATGCTTCGGAGGGTAATGTCACCCTCATCCTCCTCCCCCATGGCCACACAGGGTATTATCAAGCAGAAAGATGATGAGTATGACCTTGTTCCAGCCTGACCGCTCCCGACTCAACGTTTGTGGCCTGCTCAAAGAGGGCCAGAACCTTGCACAGTGTCTCCATCTGCAACCACTGGTCAATGGTAAAAAGCTCACTTTGTAAAGCTCTGGCTTTACAAAGGGCCCCACTGCCTCCATGCACCACCCTGACCAAGTAATGGCAGATGGCTAGCTTTTGCTCACACAGACGCTGGAGCATGTGCAGGGTGGAGTTCCATCTAGTCACAGTGTCACAAATCAGTCTATGCAGTGGAAGCCTGTGTTGGCGCTGAATCTTGCCAAGCGCCACGGCGGCAGTGGGGGAAATCGACATACATGGCTGCAGATATAGCAAGCCTGTCTCAGGTCCTGCAGTCTTGGGGATGTGCAGAGGAACTTCTGCACCAGGTTCAGTACGTGCGCAAAGCAGGGCACATGTGTTATGCAGGCCCATGTGCAATGCGGCCACAAGGTTGGCCCCATTGTTGCCGGTTGTGAGGAGGGAGGGCATCAGCCAAGCCTCAACCTCTCTGTGCAAAGCAGACAAGAGTTCTCTGGTGGTGTGACTTTTCTTCCAAAAGGACACCACTGCTTGGCAATGCGTGTGCTTGAGGAAGCTGTAGTGGCATATCAGCTTAACCAGTGTCCTCCGCTGCTAGCCTTTCAGGAGGAGTGACGAAAAGAGAGGGTTTGCTGGTAGAAGGAATGAAGGAGGAGAGAGAGGACTGGGGTGGCCTATGCTTTTCCAGCACACCCGTCAGCAGGGGTACCAGGTGCTGAATTGCCTCTTCCAGACTACCGCCCACTGAGCTATGGAAGGCCACCCAGTGAGTGGTGAAGGACCTGTAGTCTCCCAATCCGTGCCTGGTTGTCCAGCTGTCCATGGTGACGTGGATTTGACTAGAACACTGAGGATGCCAATGCCCAGGAGAGGTTACTCATTACATGTGCATGTAACCTGGGAGCAGCTGTGCGGGAGAAGTAATGTCTGCTTTGTATATTCCACCGAAGCTTGATACAGGCCATCAGGTCACAAAAGGGAGCAGAGTCTACAATGCTGTACGGCAGTAGCTGCAAGGCCAATAGTTTGGCTAGACGCGAATTGAGCTCAATTACTCTTTTGTTGGTTCGGCCCATAACCTGATGTCTTGTGCATAACTCTGGTAGAGTGGGCTGACGAGACTGGGAGGTAGAGGAGGTGAAGGGCTCACCGGAGTACCCATCTTGTGGCATCCTCCCACGCCACAAAACCCGCGGCTAGAAGCTGATATTTCCTCACAGCTGGAAGTCTGGCTGGCACCAAGCTCCTGAGATGTACTAGCAATGACAGTTGGGAGGTGGAGAAGAAACGATCACGTGGTTGCACCTCCTTCAAGACAACGCAAGTACTGCTCCCACTTTGGTTTGTGGTTCTTGCACCCAAATGTGATCCGGCCTGTCCTCTGTGAATCTGTCTGAGGTACAGGATGCGGATTGCTACACACCAGTTCATCTTTCGGCGTGAAAAAGGACCACACTGGGGGCGTGGCTTGGCTGTCTCCTGAGATGGCTGCTTGATTCTCCAGCTCTCCAGGCACCAGCTCGATTTCAGCAGCTCCACCGGCATCCGAGGCTTCACATGGGCAAACAGAAGAGATCTAAGGGAGGGAGGCTTCCCCCCTCCCCTTCCCAGCACCACAGCTCCTCTCAGCCCTCGATTAGAGCTTTCATAGGAGACGCTCCAGCTGCTCCCCAGCATCCTAAGATGGGGCCGGCTTCTTCCCCTCCTCAGCACACGTGGCCTGCAGAAGAGTCTTCAGCTGCACACCATCTCCGCATGTCTGCAGCAGCAGACCCATTGGCAGCCTCTTCAGGCTCAGCAGTGGACAATCAAATCATCCTGCAGCAGGACAGAGACGACCAGGCTGCAGAGGAGCCTGCAGGGCTGAGTCTCTCCCCCTGCTCTGAGCCCCCACCCTCTCCTGGGACTCATCATGATGGGGACACTTCTGCTTCACCTAATACCTCCTGCTCCCCCCTGGATGATACTGTGCCCTTAGCCTTTAGACCTGAGACGGTTTCCTCTCCTATGCTGGGGACAATTGGGGGCACCCAAGTAATAACTAACCCAGCACCCTGTAGACCGCTGAAAGCTTGTTTTCCCCCCCTGGGTCCTTCATTGTGCACACCCAGTTTATCTTATCCTATGGGACAGGTCCCTTAGGGCTCATGCTCCTGTAGAGCCATTTCACCCTTGCAAACAGAATCAGGGCCAGGTAGTGGACGCTTTGCCGCATACATGGCAGACTAACCTCCAGATGTTACCTACTAAAGCTGATTTTCAACTACTGATAACTGAGGTTCAAGCAACATTTCACTCTGAAATTGGGGTCCTCCGCACTGATTTGCAGTCTCTGGCTGGGAGAGTGGAAGCTATAGATGAAAACTTGCACCAAGCTAAGGGAGATATTGAGCTCCTTACCCACAAATCCCGGGAGTACCATTTGAAGATCAGAGATTTGTACCATCATATAGAGGATATGGACAATAGGGGCCCCAGGAATAATATTAGAGTTTGTGGGCTGCCTGAAGCCACCCGTGGCCCGGACCTAAAATTGGTTCTGCAGGCTTTTTTTAACCTCCTCCTGGGGCGCCCTTCCTCACAAGATGTGGGAATACTCATGGCCTATAGAGCCACCCAGCAACCTGCTTCGTCCTCAAGGCCACGTGATGTCCTTTGCCACTTAGCTGATGCAGATTTGAAAACTGAGATCATGGCTGCTGCACGGAATATATGCAACTTGGAATTTGACGGAGCCCACTTACAGCTTTTTCAGGACTCATCATGGCACACCCTGCAACAAGGACGGCTCCTGCAACCTCTCCTCACCTTGCTTCGGAATCAACGCATCCCCTATCGCTGGGGTTTTCCGTTGTGCCTAACAGCCTGCAATGAGGGGAAAACGGCTGTTCTACGCTATCCGGAGGACTTACCTGCCTTCTGCCGAGATATGGGTATAGCTTTGCCCAAACTTCCCGGATGGACAAAGGAACTCAATGCAAAATTTTGAATTTGCCGCCCCGCCTCCCTCCCGCGCCGACGCACACTGGGTGGGATGTCATCTGGCTTAGATATCATGATCTCTTACCACTGATGAGCTACTGTATGGCTTATGTTGGTCAACCTTTGTCTGGAGCGCATTTTTTTTTTTTTTTTACTGCCCTAGGCATGGGTCTGGATCTGTGACCTGGCCTAAGTACTTCATGAATATGCCTTAGCACAACATGGTTTACTAAATGTTGTATAACTTGATTTTGTTTACCTAAATAAGTGCTGCCTTTTTATGCTATACCAGGTTGTATATTTACCCTTTTTTCACGAATGCCGCTGGATTGCCTTTTTGCCCCTGGGGGGTGCTCTGTGTCGGGGCCGACTTGCTCGGCTGTGGTGGGGAGCCCCTCCGTGGAGGCTATACTGATGTTTGCTAGCTGGTGCCACTCATGTTATGTTGACAGGGGATTTTCCTGGTGATTGTTCCGGAGATTGCTGGGTCTTTGACCCCTGTGGGGGTGTTGAAGTGTCTGTCACGGATGTTTCTTCCCTGCTGCCCCTTTTTGAGGCACGGGGATCGGCATATACTGAACACCCCATGGTCGCTGGGGTGCGACTACTTTACCCTGGTTGGTTGCTTATATGTATGTTTTTGTTTTTTTTCCATGATTTTGTTTTTTATAGCGATAGTTTTCCCTTGCTACTGCCCACCAAACTCCCCACCTTCCCCAAGAGGGCGATTTTCGTATCCCTTCACATGCACTTTAGAAAAAAGGCTTGATCTGTACTCAGGGATCTATGAATACCAGATGGGTCTGCACATAACTCACTTTTTTTCCATTCTATTATGGCTGCAAGAATTTTATCCCTTAATGCACAGGGTTTGAATTCCAACACCAAAAGGAAATTGTGACTTAGAGAACTTAAACGCCAATCGGCGGAGGTGGTCTTTTTACAAGAGACACACTTTGATAACACGGGTACTTTTAATTTTGCCTCTAAATATTACCCAGGAGTTTATGTGGCTAATTCCCCCCCTAAAAAGCGGGCGGGGGTTGCAATTTTAATTCGGGATTCCTTTAAATTCTCCCCCACACGTACAATAGCTGACTCTGAGGGAAGATTTCTTATCCTGCATGGTACCCTCCGAGGCGTCCCTCTGACATTGTGCAACCTTTATGCTCCTAACACAGGTCAGATTAAGTTTCTTACTAGAACTCTGGCCCTTCTGGAAGATTTCACACACACCTATCTGGTGGTTGAGGGTGACTTTAATTCTATTTTCTCCCCTACACAAGACAGAATGTCTGTGTTCACATCTCCCCCACCTCCAAATGTTCTGCAGCACTCCAAACTTTTCAGACAGCTTATTAGACGCCATCAACTGTATGACAGCTGGCGGATCCAGCACCCCACAAGTAGACAATACTCCTTTTATTCTCCCCCCCACAAAACACACACCCGCATTGATTACTTATTTGTTAATTTACGGTTACTGAGAAATAGTGCCTCCGCGGATATACATCCTATTTCATGGTCTGACCATGCTCTGATCACCCTGGAGGTTTTATTTGCCCCTTTTTAAGACCAGGATCTGCCACTGGAGACTGAATGACTTTCTCCTTAAAAATGAAGAAACTAAACTGTCACTCACTGTGGGCATACAAAATTATTTTACAGAGAATAAAGGTTCAGTGACTCACACATCCACCCTTTGGGAAGCTCACAAAGCGGTGATCAGGGGTCAATGTGTGGCCCTAAGCTCCCGTATTAAAAAGAACTTCGCTCTACAGCGCACCTTGACAGAGAAGGCATTAAAGGTGGCAGAGGAACGACTTACTAAAAGTCCATCTCTGGCTCACCTGCGGGAGGTGACTTCCCTCCACTCTAAATTATGGGCCCTAGAGTTGAGGAAAGTTAGCTGGCTGATGCAAAGAACTAAACAAATCTATTATCATAGGGACGACAAGGCCGATACGCTATTAGCACGTAAACTGAGGGACACACAAATTAACTTATCCCCTATGGCCATTAAGGATGCGAAAGGTGTTCTTAAATATGACCCCTCTCATATAGCCTCCCGGTTTGAACAATACTATACACACACTTGTACCACACGGTACATCAGGCACAAAGCTCATATCTAGTAGACCTGAATCTTCCCCGTTTGAAGGCGGAACACCTTAACAGCCCAATTACTGGAGAGGAGGTCTCACAGGTTATCTCTCACCTCCCTTCACATAAGGCCCCAGGCCCTGACGGGTTACCTTACTTATATTACAAAACCTTTTTGCCACACTTGCTCCCCTATTTAGTGTATTTATTTAATGACTTTTTACAAGGTAAACCTATCCCACCTTTCATGTCATGCTCCCATATCAATGTTATTTCCAAACCAGGTAAAGATCCTCTAGAGTGTACTAATTATAGACCTATTGCATTGCTAAATTCGGACCTTAAAATTTATTCTAACATTCTAGCTAATAGGCTCTCCAAATATATGCCATACCTAGTGCACAGGGATCAAACTGGATTTATCCCATTTCGTAATGCGAGTGATAATACTTGCAGAGTAATCAATATTATTGATATTCTCAATAAACGCAAGCTCTCTTCACTGATACTCAGCTTAGATGCGGAGAAAGCGTTTGATAGACTTAGCTGGCCATTTATGCTCTCCGCGCTGTCCAAAATGGGGTTCTCTGGACCATACGTTCCCTCTACTCTTGTCCATTAACATCAGTCGAACTACCTCATGCCTCATTGGCGCAATTTCCAATTAAAAATGGTACGCAGCAGGGGTGTCCCTTATCCCCCCTGGTATTTGCGCTTAGTATCGAACCACTTGCTGAGAAGATCCGAGCCAATACCAATATTCAGGGAGTACTAGTGAAGGGCTCCTCCTACAAAATCTCTTTATATGCAGATGATGTACTTTTAACTTTGACCCAGCCTCCTACCTCCCTCCCGAACTTATGGGCTGAATTGCACACCTTTGGTACTGCCTCAGGCTATAAGGTGAACTCCTCCAAAACGGAGGCCTTACCACTACACATGCCACCCTCACAACTGTTGGCGCTACAAGGTAGTTTTTCCTTTTTATGGCGGGACTGCTCCCTAAATTATTTGGGCACTCAAATTACAGCCACATATGGCCAACTGTATGCTCGTAACTTTCCCCCGTTGTTTCAGGAGATATATAATTACCTGAACAAATGGAAGGGGCATTCTCTGTCTCTTATGGGCCGTATAGCATCTGTGAAGATGATGCTATTACCCAAGCTACTCTATTTATTTGAGACCCTTCTAGTCAGGGTTCCGGTTTTGACCCTGAAAAAGCTACAGGCTGGCTTCTTGAATTTTATTTGGGCATAGACTGTCCAAAACAGTGGTTTGTACACCCAAAGATCTGGGTGGCCTTGGGGCCCCGGATCCTAATACTATATAGCTGCCCACCTTCGATTTCTGCCCGCATGGAATAAATTGTTTTCCTCCTGGGTCTGCCAGGAGATGGAGGCCTAGCTCGCCCCTCTGCACCCCAATGTTATGGTATGGAGTTCTTCACTGCTACCGACAGATAGAGATTTACTCACACCCATGGTGTTTATGAGGAATATATGGAGAGCACACAAACTTAAACATGGCCTTTCCGCCCCTGCCTCTGTACTTAAGTCTATTATACACACCCCCCTGATACCTGACAGCCTTACCAGATCTATGTGGCTATGTGGCAGGATATTTTGCATCCCTTGGAGCGGAGATTACTTACCTTCCCGGAGTTGCAGGAGAAATATGACCTCCCCCACACCTGCTTTTATGCATACTTACAAATCAGGCATTTTGTCCTCTCTCTTCAGCAATCTCCCAGCTTTTCTCAAAAAACTCTCTTTGAAAGGTTGTGTGCAGCTGGTCAGTTAAATATCTGTATTTTTTTGAGAGTAATACAGAAATGTTTCTGCCTCTTTTGCTGGATAGCAAGAGGTAGCATCAAAAACTGCACAATCTGTATATTTCAAGATATACAGAAGGCTCCTAACCTGTCCCTGTCACAACGCACTTCTTGCTCTGCTTCTTTCTCTGACACAGAACACAAGATGGAGTGACTAAGCCCTCCCTCCTTGCCTGTATATATGTCTGTTCTCAGATCTCTCCTGATTTGGCTGTTGGGCCTTGCTGTGCTACCTGGGAGCAAATGATTCACTCCCAGCAGCACCATCCCCCCCAGAAACAAAGGCTGTTTCCCCACCTGCATTTTCCCTCGTTTGTTTGCAAGAACACGACCTCAGGGCGAATCACAAGGCCACTCTCCCTTAAATGTTCGGCAAGTGAGAAAGGTCCGATTCACCACGAGATCGAACTTACACATCTCGCTAACTCATCCCTACAGAACATCTGTTCTTTACTAACAGATTTTACCCTGCTTGTGAGCTTGTCAATAAATGTGGTTTAATTAAGTGCTTAGCAACCTGGACCCTCTTCCATCACCATCAGATGTGTTAGAATGAGTATGCAACTGAGCTGGACAGGTAATTGACAACTTGTTTGGACAGGTAGTGGAAGCTTGCTTGCATACAATAGGACTAAGATCAGGCAGCACAGCACATTGGGAACAAACCTATAACATCACTACAAATGAACAGATGAGTTTTGTAGAACCGTGGCAGCAAATCAACATGAGTAAAGTTGTTAAGGAAAACCACAGCTTACTCAGCAAATGTCAGACTATAAACCATGCAAAATTTTTCCTAAAAGGAATACTTACACAACACAACTTTGAGAATGTGACAAAGGCAATGAGGGTTTAAAGTACAAGTTTGGAGTGGAAACCATACGTACTATTTGTGGCTAAAACGACAAAACATTGCTAAACAGAAACCTTAATTAGAAACCAGGCACAAAACGTGGCAATGGTTTTTGTGCCTGGTTTCTGTTTAACAATTCCTCCACAATGTTTTGTCAGATGAAGCTAATAATGAAGATTACAAAAAGTCACATCAAATCATATTATACAGAGTTACTTGCTTGAAGCTTACTTGATTAATCACCCCTCCCCAAAATGCTAAACTATTGTGTGAGAGGACATTATAAAGTGCTAATTCCTGTATATATTACAGGGATCAGGTGTGCCCTAATTGATTGCTATGACATCACCATTGACTGATCTTAACAGACCCACCTCAATCGTGCAGCTGAAAATTAATCACCTTAATTGGTGTATTCTCCAGCTCATTTATCAATGCTGTAATCTGGCAAGCGAGCGCTCACTATTAGATTGCGGCAATATGCCATGCCCAGCAGATCGAATATGCTCCTGGCAAGCTTCAGCGTTTTCGCTTGATAAATCAGCCCAAAAGAGTAATCTATCCTTTTGCAGCCAAAGAAACCCCCTCCTGCATTGTTGGACATTGTCTTTGAAATTAAAAGAAAATGTTTCTTCTCCGCTATCCTATTCTACAGCTCCCTGAGCCCCAGGAGTTTGTTCATGCATGCAGACAAATGGAAGGGCACTACTGATGACTGCCTGACCAACAGCTTTTATTGCTTTTGCAAAGTGGGTAAAACCTTTTTTTGTTTATTTATGGGTCACCCAAAACCTCTATTAGTAGCACCAGAGCCCTGTCCAACTGTACAAGATATCACACTGAAAATGTGCCTAGAGCATACCTAGATGGGGCATACACAACGCAATGCATATTTAAAATGGTTACTGCTAGCCTGGCAGGTGTCCCAACAAGATTCAAGATTTTCCTACTCCTTACCAGCCTCTTATTGTGTACCAGGGCATTATAGACAGTCCACTCTGACAGTATATATGACTCTTGGATCCTTCAGAAATTTGTTCAGACATCCCAGTTGCTCCCTTCATTCCATGCCAGTACTTCTCCTGCTTAAAATCTTTGGAATTTCTACAACATATATTTGTAGAGCAAGGGTCCTGTCAAGACAGACTACTAGTTAGTCTTTAGTTTTAGTATGTATTGAGCCAATGCTGGTTTAAAATATTATTCTGCTTGCATCAAAACATCTGATTTCTCCCTCCTTAATGCATTACATAAAACACCAGTCTTGAAATATGCAGCATATTAGTTTCCTTTCTAGCAGCTCTGCCATATCTCATGTCTTTATACAACACAATTCAACATTTTTCACAAAACAAAGAAACTTATTTGAAAAAATATTTATTAGTAATATTGATTGTAAGTAGCAAAAATACAGTTAGTCATTTGATTGATTAGCGTTGGAATTCATACAGAAAATCTGGATTTATTCTCAGGACAATTATTCTGTGGAAAAAAAAAAAAAGTTAAACCTTTCCACTGTAGGTCAAACCACATATGCATGTATACAAAACCAACTCTAAAAGTTTCAAATTCTGTGTAGTTAGCCAATAGACTGCTCAGGACCTATCATGTCACTGCAAGGCAAAAAATTTATTAAATGCACATGAGATCGCCTAGATCCCTTTCAGTTGGTGGCAATTGTTTATGCTGTTGGGGCGACAATGTTTATGAAGGGCACAGGGTTAGTGGAAATCTGATAAACTGCCCTTCTTTATTCAAATTTTTTTTTTTTGCTTCTCAAGGTAAAACAAAAAAAAAAAAAAAAACCTGGTGCCATGTTCATGATTCTTTGGACCCTCTAAGCTTGGGAGTTTGATTACAAGAGGGATGTTCAAAGAACTTGGTAGCCTGGCTCACTGGGAGAAATGAGTTACTGAAGGCTGGTTGGTGCCCAATGTTTACCAATTTGGGTGGCATTTTTACACCTGTTGGAATTGAAAGGCTTCATCAAAAAGGACCAATGACCCAACTCCACCACATTCCTGTGAAAGTACATGTTCGCATGAGGGCAAAATTAGCTCAAAATTAGTGCAGTGTGCTGTGGGATTTGGACCAGCAACGTAGGACAGGTCAACAGGACTGCATTTCATAGACAAGAAAAAAGGTGCCTGGTGTTGGTAGAGTTTTACCAATTTATTCTTGCTTGTATCTTCTACTTTCCAGCCTTGGTGTAAGTGGTCCCATTGTCAGGACAAGCTGTGCGACCTGTTTCCCAGAGTCCCAGGATAAACAACTGAAATGGACCCCACACCAATCTTGCTGGGAAGTGAAGTCCAGAAAAGCTGTTTGTGTAGAGCTTACAGCTTTATTTTATTTATTTATTTTTTTTAAATGGCGGTTATTAGTCCAGAAACTTTAAAAAAAATTTTCCTTGGCACGAAACAAATTTATATCTCAAACCAGCCCTTTCTGTGGTATTTGGACTTTTATTTGCATAGTAGAACCAAGTAGGCTTTTTTTTGCAGCTTTGGGTAAGTGTTTCATGCCATGCGCACTTTGTGAAAACATACATTCTAAGATTTTCTGAACACATCTGCCAATCAGCACCATCCTGCTGACTACCCAAAGCCTAAAACTAGGTACCAACCAGGTCTAAAGTCCAAAGTCCAGAGCAGTTCTCCAAACCACTTGGTGCAAACCCACTCTCCCCCCCCCCCCCCCCCAACAAAACTTCTCCAGTAGCCAAGCTGCTAACACATTCAGTCCGAGACATTCCCCCACTCTTCTATTTGTTTTTCTGTTGGTCCCAACCCACACCCCCACCATTCTTGCTCTTCCATCCCATTTCCTGCTGGTCCTTACTAACCCATCTATAGGAAAGCTACACAGATTGGTTGTTTTAAACACATCACTTTACTATTTGCTTGACATTAGCAACACATCTTTTCCTAACAGCTTTTTTGTAGTTTCACTTTTTAGTAAACTCAGATAAACCTATTTGCTTTTCAATGGCCCATACAACTTCTTTTCCATTTAAGATTTTACTTTCATATTGCACATCTTCCACACAAAAATATGTCAGTTCTCCAGTTTTACAACAGTTTTGTAACATTACAACATGAAAATATGTTTTTTTCCTCCTGACCTGCATTTGAAGAGGTTTTCTGATCTTCATTGTTGGGCTTGATTTCCCTCTCCTGTTTTTGTTGCTCATTGGCTGGTGTATCCTATAAAAATGTGATAATAGACCAAGTGTTTGAGATACATTACATCTTATTTAGAGGATAATCACTCTGAAGCCATCTTTAATAAAACCACCTTTACTAAACCAATGAAGTACAATTAAAGTGAAAAATTGCTTATGCTGTGGCATAAGTTGTGTTGAATACCTATTCTGGTACAGTGATTGTGATTAAGGGTGAGAGTACTAATATGGCAATTTGCATGGTTTAGACCAAAGTCAGAAATGTCATTTTAAGTCTTTCACAATTAGCAATACAGCTAGCAAAGCCTCATTGTCAGTGTAACATGCCTAAAAAATAGTTCATTTAGAAACTCAACTGCATTCAAGACTAACTTAAGAATTTACAGTTATACAAATTACCATTTCTTGTTTTAAATGTCCCAGTTGCTGTATGATAAACACCCCCCCCCAAGAACACCAGGAACACCAACTGACTGAACACTGTCAGCCTACATAAAGCAATCACCTCCCAGTACTGAGCTCTAGATAATAAGTTCCCAGTTCATGCTAAACTATGCAGTGGTTAAGATTAGGGATGGTGATGTAAGCACATTTCAGGGATGACTTCCCCCAGAAAACCCTGCACTGACTTATTCTTTCCTTTGTCCATTAAAGGAGTTCAACGGGCATCACTTGTCAGGTTTAGCAGCTGTAGTAGTCACCCATTACTCCCTTTGAATGGACTGTGGGTGATGCCGCTACATTACATGGATGTAATCCTTAGCACAGATGTGATCACCATGTGTGCATAAGAGTTAAAGCCGAGATGCTAGCAAACAAAAAGCACTTGTTAAAATTATAGCGACTCCCAAATATAGCAGCTGACCCAGTACCAACATCAGATACCCTTCAATGCATGTAGAGCAACTGCAAGTGGAACACATACAGTACATTTTTTATGCTTACAGTTTCCATAACATTGGGACCATTTCAGGCTTAACCAAAAAGTCAGCCCATGTCTGTGCAATTATTGTGAACCCTGTTAAGATGCATCATTTGCTTGCCTGATAAACATAGCTTATAGCTAGTCATTTATTCTGGTGAGCCAGCATAAAGGTAGGATCATGCAAATCAGCCTTTGCCAGAAAATCATGATGAAAAGTCCAGAGAATCATTGAGGCAGATGACCTAAGAATTCTTTTGTGCTGCAGACTTAAATGACATCCTTTAGAAGGTTTCTCTCAGACAGACTGTGGTCCAGCACAAAACTGCTCAAAAAGTTTAGCCTTGTGGGGGAAATCATTCTTTGCATACAAATACATTACACAAATTTTTTTTTACTACTTACTTGTGTAGATTCTTTGAGCATCAAAACGCCATCCTTTTCTTCTACTTCTAAGTCACTTTCAGTGTCATTTTTTGATCTGTTTTCTTCACTGTCTATGTCGGAGTTGCTGGGCTGGGGAAAGTACAGTATGCTTACAGTAATACAAACTTATTTTCCAGTTATCAGTGTGGCTTGCTATAGTTGGCCTTCTAGTAGTATAGAAATCAGCAAGCCAAAGTATTGAAGTTAAAGCAATTAGTATTTCCAACAGTGGATGCCAAGAAGTGCCTCCTCAACAAAGATATAGCATGTTTACATTTCAATATAGCAAGTTATTTTGGATGAAGCACTTGCCTCATATGTAGGGTCATCATCTTGATCCTCTTCTGGCAGGTCTTCAGTCATGAATGTTACCCAGCTGTGATATTCTTCTTCAACCTCCATATCATCTTGTTTCCTCTTGTTCCCTTTGCCATACGGCTTTAAAGGAGACTTCCTGATCTCTGTTTGCAAAGTATTCTATTTGTACATGTCAATGTTACATTACATTACTCGCAATCTTAAAGTTTATCTTCTTACCTTCAAAGCCTTTAGTCTTTCCTATACTTTCTGCATTATGATACCCCAAGGCACATTGTAGTCTGTATGGCGTGACAAAAAGGATAAGTCTGGCCAACCGCCCAATCCTCTTCCTGCCACTCAACAAACGTCTTCTTTTGGGAGTTGTCGGATCAGCAAAGCCTACAGTCTCCACTTGTTCAGTGAGCCCAGCAAAGGATGCAATCTTGTTAAGTATTGTAAGCTGTAAAAAACGAAAGGTCATATCAGTCCTACAATAAACGTTAGCTCCCGTTTTAAAAAAAACACTTAAAACTTCTGTTTTAATACTCTAGAAGTTAAAAAAAAAATTAATGTCTTAAGACATTTTTGAAGACAGACTATACCGTGTCTAAAACATAAGATATTTTATAAATGGGTGGGCTTTAAAATAAAGTCGGAGCTGAATAGGTTCCCTCACAAACTTTACCTCTTCAAATAGATTTACTTGTCCTTACCACATATTTTAAAGGCCAGATATGAAAAATCCTAATAATGATGGACTTTATAAGGCCTTGGTTCTTGGCTGGCACAGGGGACTTTGCCTGTAAGAAACAATTGGAGGAAGTTAACATGAATCATTTAGTTATGCCAGTGGTACTCAACTTTTTTCATCTGGGGGCTGCTGTGAACATTGGAATAAAACTCGCAAGCCACTATGCAAATAAACAATAAATATCCATGTTTAAAACTAGAATAGTTTTTTTTAAAGTGATATTAAATTGAAATGTTTCTAGTTACCGTAACATAAATGCACCAAATAAAAGAAAACAAATCAAGAAACTCTGCAATGGATACTGCCAGAGAAATGCAATTCATGTGACAGATAGCCAAGGTGTACATGTTTTTAGTACTACATCTTCAGGCACCTGGGAAATTAGGTTTCACAGATGGTAACTGGCCAAATATATGACAGGTATAGTTTTACTTATCTTGTGATGGCCCTGCAGCAGTAAACTTTCCCCCTTTCAGGAGAAATTGGGATTCAAAGAACATATGCAGACATGACAGCACACCCCGGTATGGTGGGAGCAATAAATTTTTAGTGGGGGGGGGGCAGGGGGGAGGACACACAAGAGTCCACCACTTATCCTACGTTTCCCTTCCTCTACTGTTAGAGATATTGGGGTTCACAGAAGGTAAGTAGCCAGCTATGTGTGACAGGATAGCACAGTATAACAGTTAAAGGTTTTCCCATCTTGTGATGGCACTGTAGTGATGTAATTTCATGGGGAGTTAGCCACAAGAGGGTCCATTTCCCTTTTCTTACAGGGAAATTGGGGTTCATAGAGAGTAAGGTGATAGCTATGTGCGACAGGGTAGGAAAGATATGATGGGTGGAAGGGGGGAAAAAAAGGTGTTCCCAACTGGCTCCCACATTTCTAGTTGCCAACATCCCTCTGTTCCAGAAAAATTAGGGTTCACAGAAAGTTTAGTGTGTAGCTATGTGTAACAGGCAGCTAGAGACCGCTTGCACCGCAGCATCTGAAGACTTGACTGCAGGCGACAGTGTGCTGTACTGAGAGTCTTCCCCGGGCTAGGGTTCCATGGCATGAGGAAGGGATACCGCACCACAATCTAACCGTCAACCTGAAAACAGCCCTAAAGTTTTATGAACTGCAGGGGCACCACAGCGCACAGACAATTGTCAGTGCCCTAATGTTTATTGCCATGAGAGTGGCCCCGAGGGGGTCCCCAACATGCAAAATCAATTTGGGGACCCTGGTCTTAAAATCACCCCCCTTAATGTGAAAATATCCCTGATTGTTGGTAGGATTTTATACTTATGATCCCATATCTATCAACTTGTTACATGTAGAGGGGTTTACATTTGGTTTAGTAACAGCTATAGAAAAATTCACATTTTTATGAAAATCAGTAAAGGAGATATGGGGATGATGACTGCTGGGTTTATTTCACAGTACAAGGTGGGCGAGGAGCAGCCCCCTCTCCTGGCAGCACAATCTCAAAGAAACATAAGAGATGCGTGTGCCCCATCCCCCGCAAGACAATGAGCAGGGAGAGCAGAGGGCTGGATGTGGCCCATGGGCCGTAGGTTGGGCACCCTCGAGTTTTGCCATAAAAGTTAGTTGAAGTTTAAATTCTACAGTTGCCTGCCCAACAACAAGGTGACTCATCACTCAAGGTGTAGAAATTGTATTATGAAGAACTGTTATTTAGATGCTCAGGTTAGGCAGAGAGTATGGAGCTTGATCCCCAACTGCCAATAAATTCATTTAACTTGCTAACAGGTAATAAAATAACCAAAAGAAATTAAGAGTAATGCAGTGGCCAATATGGCAAATTACAAAGCAACATATCTGTCATGTACAATTGTTTTGCTATGGGACATCTTGCTGCAGTCAGCATGTTGGTCATTAAGCATTTACTTGGCCTGGAGAGCTTGTGGACAGGCAGTGCCAGTAGATGGCTCAATGGATCCAAGACAATGGGCACTTCACCCCATATGTAGTCTATCACCGAGGCCAGCAGCTGTTTAAGCGTTCTATGGGGAACGGGTACTGGAAGGGTGGAGAATAGAGGATTTTGGGTAGATCGACACCTACTCGAAAGAAGACGGGAGCGATTTCCATTTACTCAACAGATTAGAAATTTAACTATGTACCCTTAATTAGAGAAATCACTAAAGTGTGTTAGGTTAAACTAAAAATTTAAAATATATATAAAAATGTGTAAATTTAAAAATAAAAAAGAAAATTCCTGTTGACCTTGCATATATCTATACCTATATTAATTTTCTCGTTTAGAGCAGAGTATGTTACCCCCATGTGGTTTTACTTCAGGTGGAGATTTTCTCACTTCCAATATACTCCTTACTGGTAATAGAAAGTTGTCTCCATAATAGGAAGGAAGCAAGTAATGCTAGGCATTACCTATGTGATTATTTTGCTTGCAATGAAAATATTAGAGGTACTATCTACTTGTTGTATTCAAATGAAATATTAAATGCATTGTATTTTGTAATCAGTCATTGGGTCACCACTGCAAGTGAGATTACAATAAATTTTTCATGGTTTCAAATTAATCCAATAAAAGCATTGCATGGATACTCTAAACTACTAATGGGGTTCCAGTTAGAACACTTGTCTATTTTACCATTAACCTTTACACACATATATGTATATATACACAAATATTTGCTAGAAGCCTAGATACGCACACTAAATAGGAAAGGACATGGGGTTTTAAGATTGCTGCAAATGGAGACCTGTAAAATCTCAAGCCTTGGTGCCACCCTGCCAGAATATTCTGGCCTTTTAGGAGGATAAATGTTTTAGTATAGTGAGAAATACCCCCAATTCTTTGCCACCTTTACATATGCTGTATACAGGGACACCCATAATTCAGTGAGGGGAATCTTCTGTTTAAATTTTAAAATATATATAAGCCACGGGTTTCCACATAATTCCAGCATTTTGTGAAACTTACCTTTGTATCTCCAACATCATTCTTTGTTTTCTCTTCTGACTATAAAAGTAAAAATGGAAAGAAGCATTAATATACAGACTACATATATTCCCATGCTTCACTTACCAATGTTTACAAATAAAGCAAAACACAAATATTTTGTATGTGGTCTCTCCAAACTCATCATTTTTTGTTACTCGGTTAAATTACACATCTCCCAAATGATACCTCCAAAAAGATATAAAAAGTTAAGATTGCTGGGTTATGAGGCAAAGTG
The DNA here is from genome assembly GCF_032062135.1 of Pyxicephalus adspersus. Taxonomy (NCBI): domain Eukaryota; kingdom Metazoa; phylum Chordata; class Amphibia; order Anura; family Pyxicephalidae; genus Pyxicephalus; species Pyxicephalus adspersus. Next base: position 60,033,244 of record NC_092860.1, read on the forward strand.
ATAACCAATATGCCCCACCCTTCATATACAGTAAATTTGGAGTCCCAGCCTCAAACCAACAGAATTAAAAAGACCAACAAAACAGCATAAAGCTGCAAATTTATGACCTTACGGAAAAAAAAAAAAAAAAATATTCACATAAGATTTAACATTTAGCACTTGCTAAGGAATAATTAGAGTTTACAGTAGGTAAGAAATTGGTATTTATGGTCACATTTAGGATTGACTAAGGTACATAAATCCACATCTTGAAAAAATCCCTTTGCTAGACTTTAAACATTTTTGTGTAGAACACACTTGATATACATGTTTGCACACACTGTGGATCTGGTATTATACAACATTATAGGCTACTGATATCAGTGCCAGGTAAGTCAAGCACATTATAGTCTAAATGAGAACTGATGAAATACACATTATGTAGCTACAATGCAGCAAGCCAAACAATTAGATTTTAAGGTCAAAATACCCATCATTTTCCACACCCCTTCTGCAATTAGTGTGGGTGCTATGTTATTAAACAAATTTAGCTTCTCTTAAACATCACTACAAATAATTGTTCAAGTTCATAGGTGTGTGACCGACCATGCACAATATTGAAAGCAAAACACAAAGGTACACAGAAGAGGAAACCGAAATGCACCCTTTCCACAATAATATAGCTATTCAAATCAGACTTAAATAATAAGACATTGAGGACTATACATCATCTAAAAATCAGCTGTAGTCCAACTGCTTACCTTTGGACCAACACTGCTTTGAGTGCTTGTACTGTTCTGAGCCATTGTTTGCACACCAATTGCTTGAAACCACTATATCTCCACCCAGCCTTAACGGACTTAGAATGAGCTAAATATCCATTAAAGAGAGCCCACATGTGTGTTAAATGCATACTCGTTGAACCCATTAACTCTTTGAAGGAACATTACCAAATGGATGGCTTGTGAAATCTAATAAATTACAGAGCTAATTGGTGTTTTCTAATCCATTTATGAGAATATACCAACAATTTTTGCTTTGTTCATCCAAACAAGTATACCTTAATATAACATGCACTGAATTTGAGCACACTTTTTGAAAACAGCCCTACATTTATACTGAAGAAAATCTATCAATTTATTTCCTAAGAATTTTATTCTGCTGAAATGAAAAAATTGAAATCTGATTGACAATTGTTACTATATCTTTGCTCCAATTTTAGTTAATTTGTCCAACTGTATTCAAGTATTTAAATAGATATTTCCATGAGCAAAAAATAAAGGAAAGGCCTCTAGTAGGGACACCTCTTTTGGGGACAACTACTGTATCTGGGATGAAAATTCTGTTCACGTTGGAAGAAACGATCGTTCTTTCTGTGTCTTTAGGACAGAAAGTGAAGGGAGATCATGGACAGCAAAAAAAAAGTACAAATAAATAACCTACAGGTAAAGGGGTTGCAAATCCGCCCTTCTGAAAATACAAGTTACTTAGTTGTCATACTTATCTAATAAGTTCAGTATTGCCTGAGCTAGTGATCTAGAGAAAGGGTCAATCTTCTGGGTGTGTGATAAGAGGGCATCCACAGGATGTACCACCTCTACCCTATGAGGGAAACACTTCAGCCATCACCATGGTTGTCATGTGTCTGACATACATGAGGTAGGGACCTTTGTATGAATCATTTAGGCTGTGTGCACACACAAGGGGGGCAAAAATGTCACATCAAATCAAAAGATTAATTAACATAGGAATAAAAGAAAAAAGGAATCAATCATTGAATCCAACTTTTAAAAAGGACTCTATATAAAGAAACACTTTTCTTACACCCATTATTTCAATATAATGTATATCTGTGTTAGATCTCTACAAAGCCCTTATGTATATAGGTAATAAACATACAGTTAGGTTCATAAATATTTGGACAGAGACAACTTTTTTTTTAGTTTTGGTTCTGTACATTACCACAATTAATTTTAAATGAAACAACTCAGATGCAGTTAAACATGTGAGGAGCTAAAGCTTTTTTTACACAATCACTTCATTTCAGGGGCTCAAATGTAAATAGACAAATTAAAAAGCTGAAAATAAAATGTTAATTTCTAATACTTGGTTGAAAACTCTTTGCTGGGAATGACAGCCTGTAGTCTTGAACTCATGGTTATCACCAGATGCTGGGTTTCCTCCTTTTTATTGCTCTGCCAGGCCTTTAGTGCAGCGGCTTTCAGTTGCTGTTTGTTTGTAGGCCTTTCTGTCCGAAGCTTGGTCTTCAACAAGTGAAATGCATGCTCAATTGGGTTCAGATCAGATGACTAACTTGGTCATTCAAGAATATTCCCCTTCTTTGCTTTATTAAACTCCTGGGTTGCTTTGGGTGTATGTTTTGGGTCATTGTCCATCTGTATTATGAAACACCTCCAAATCAATTTGACTGCATTTAGCTGGATTTGAGCAGATAGTATGTCTCTGAACACCTCAGAATTCATTCTGCTGCTTCTGTCCTGTGTCACATCATCAATCAACACTAGTGTCCCAGTGCCCCTAGCAGCCATGCACACCCAAGCCATCAGACTGCCTCTGCCATGTTTTACAGATGATGTGGTATGCTTTGGATCATGAGCTGTTCCACGCCTTCTCCATACTTTTTTTTTTGCCATCATTCTGGTAAAGGTTGATCTTGGTTTCATCTGTCCAAAGAATGTTTTTCCAGAACTGTGCTGGCTTTTATAGATGTTTTTGAGCAAAGTCCAATCGAGCCTTTCTATTCTTGAGGCTTTGTATTTACTTTCATGCAGTCTTCTCTTTATACACTTAGATATTGATATTTATACACTTAGATATTTATACACTTAGATATATATGCCTACTTTCTGGAGAGTGTTGGTCACTTGGTTGGTTGTTGTGAAGGGGTTTCTCTTCACCATGCAAATGATTCTGCCATCATGCAATTAGTTCCTCACATTTTTATGCAATCTTTTTGTTCAACCTACTGAATTAAAGCTGAAAGTCTGCCGTTCAACTGCATCTGTGAGTTGTTTCATTTAAAATAATTGTGGTAATGTATGGAACCAAAATTAGAAAAAAGTTGTCCCTGTCCAAAAATTTATGGACCTAACTGTACACAGTATACTAACTTGACTTCGCAGTTAATACCTTAGTCTATATAACTTTATTATTCTCCCCCTATAGGCGTAACACAAGGAGACATTGACCTTACACCTTATTAGTTCTAAAGTAGCGCTCACCTTCTTTGGACATCCATATGGTCAAATTACAGTAAATACTCTAATACCTTAATTTATACAGTTAAGCAATATGTACAGTATATTTACATTATTCCACATAATAGACACTACACCTAATCATTTTCATCAATCTCCCCTTCTCTCCCAATCTCATCATCAGACATATTTAATACGAATTTCTGGGCACCTACTAAGTGAACCTTCCTTGCCATATTAAGTAAATTAACACAACCATGACATTATTCATTACACATACATTATATTTATATAAAAGAATACTTCTCAAGCAACATTTGACCAGTGTGAGCAAAAGAAGAGTTAATGGGTAACTATACGTATATCCTTAGATAATAGCAAATTACAAGCATTGGTTTATCTAATAATTATGTATTTACACTATACATGCTGAATGTAATTATGCAATAATATATTTCCCTATTATTTATATATTTTCTTGTTGTATATTTTCGTTATATCTGTTGTATAGACCGTTAAAGTCGCTACCACATACCTCTGAGGAAGCCCTAAGTGGCGAAACGTGTCGGGTCTCAAAGACTTTAACGGTTCACCATAACATGCCAACATATTGGAGCTGATTTATCAAGTGAGCGCGCGTAAGCTCTCCACGCATAAATACGCGCCAATATACGAGGTGTATTCAATAGTTTTTATTAAAGTTTTTTAAACAAATTTTGCATAACAAAAATAGAGATACAGTACAATGTGCATATTAAAAGTCATAGAACAATACTAAACGTACAAAAGTAAAATTTCCAGTACAACTTCAAACAAAAAAGAAAACAATAAAAATACAAATAAATTAAAAGAAGACAGAAGAGGGGAAAAGGATAAGTCTAGGAAGACATCATGTAAAACACCAGTTAAAACATAGTCCATACCTAGAGGGTTGTCACAATAACTGCATATTTGGGGGAGAATACTGCTGCCAGGGTTTACAAATAGCAGAAAAATTTTCCTGTGAGTCATTCAGGATACTAAAAAGGTTTTCATTAAGAAATGTGTTGTCTACGCGTTTTGAAACTTCAAAAAATGGGATAGCTTGAGTTTTCCAGTGTTTCGCTATGGTTTGTTTTGCTGCAATCATTATATGTACACACAATTGGAATTGGACATTGCAGGACGGCTACCCATGGGTCCCTACGCACCTGTTTTGAGAAAACAGTATTTAGCAAGCGAAACACTCTACTCCAGAATCTAATAACAGAAGGACAGGACCACCAAATATGGGAGTCCGTACCTTGCTCCTGACAGCCTCAGAAACATAATTGAGATATCGTGGGGGAAATATGCTTCATTTTGGATGGTACCATGTACCACCACATCATAATTGATTTGCTTTCTTTTTAATAGTCTGACATTTGGTAATAAGCTGTGGTTTTACTTTATTATACTTCACTCACGTTGATTTGCTGCCACTGTTCTACACAACTCCTCTGTTCATTTGTAGTAGTGTTATAGGTTTGTTCTCATTGTGCTGTGCTGCCTGATCTTAGCCCTATTGCATACAAACACACTTCTACTTGCTGTCCAAACAGATTGTCAATTAGCTGTCCAGCTCAGTTGCATACTCATTCGAACACACCTGATGGTGATGGAAGGAGGACCAAGTTGCCAGGCACAACATCAAACCACATTGATAGACAAGCCCACAAGCAGGGTCAAGCACTCTTAAATACCAGATTGTATGCATTATTTAGGTGTTTAAATAGTATTAGTATAGAAAACTTCCAGGGACACATTTACTTGAAAAACAAAAAACAGATTTTATAGCTTTGACAGCTTTTCAGGGTGTTTATGAAGGTTTAAATGCCATTTTAGACCTTGGCCCAGTATATATTCACTTCCTCACATCAGCTTGATAGTGGAAGCACATAAAGGTGGATTCCTCTTTTAACCGGAAGCAATATCATCCATGAATGTACAGTAGTCTGTGATGTGACATTCCAGAGGCTTGGCAGAGATTCACAGCAGAGGGATGTTATCATCCGGTTAAAAAATAGATTACATTATTGAGATGTGTTAGGCAGCATGGTAAAATCATGTTTTATTGGTAACTAGATGGTGCTGGATTGTATTTTTCATGCTTTTCTGGCTGCATAAGCAATGCTTGACCAAATCTGCACTAAATTGCACTCTGCCCCAATTTGTGTGTGTGTGTTTTTGTATGTGTTTTTGTAAGGTGCCCATTTCTTACACAAATATGTCTGCTATTTAATTTCCCAAAGGATTAAAGTGTGCTTGCTCTGACTTAGACTCCCAGGTTTGTTTGTAACCATTATTCCATGATGTGCTGAAATATGCAATGCATACATTGTAAACATGTATAAATACTAATGCGCAAAGACGTTTGCAATCAGTTCATCCCTGACTCGATGCCCCTCTGCTGTGGTTTAGTGATCCCGGGATTCCCAGACCGGTAGCGAAGTCGAAGGCTGTTGCTGCTCCTCAGCTTGTTGCTGCTCCTCAGCTTGTTGCTGCTTCTTTTGTTCAGCAACCCAGATAGTTGCAGTTGTTGCCACAACAGCACTAGCCAGTAATACAATTTTATCCATGTCCTCCATAATCACAAGCCTAGGCACATATTTCTTACGTGTAAATGTGTGCGCCTACTGTTGCGTGTGTATCATTTACAGCCGCACATAAACATGCTCATGCACTGCATCCCTATATACTTCTTAGCCCTTCTGCGTGCAACATTTCCTGAGCTGGAAAAAAAATAGATTTGTGGCAAACACACAAAAAAATATATATTTAGAGTAAAAATCTACCATTCACATTATTCCTCAAAAATTTGTTTTGTGTGTTGTCCCATAACTGGTTTTCTTTTTTCCTTCTAGGACCATGTATGGGCTAAACCCCACCAGCACCACTGCTGTCAACACCAGCACCACTGCTGGCAATGGATAGCACAGGAACAGTATGCAGAGACTGGAGCAGAAGAAACCTGGGAGTTGAACCACAAGGAACTCCTTTGTCCAGGCAACTTCCTGTTGCCAGGTCACTTCCCTAAAAAGGGGACGTCATGTGATAAGTGTGGGTCATGTGAGCCGCAGACACCAAACCCAGACTCCTGCTAGCAGATGGAGTGCGTCTCCACCATAGTCCTCTGAGGCACGGGAGCAGCTGATACAGAAACACATGACCTGGACCAGGAAGTGTGCAGACAGCCAGAAGCAGAGATGGTGCTGGCAGCAGGGGAATGCAAGTTGTGTGAGCCAGAAGAAGGCATAGATGCCCTAGATCTGCGGTGATCTGTGACAGTACCTTCCCTCTTAGGGCCCCCGTCACCCCGAACCCTCCTTGTCAGGAAACCTGGCATGGTATTCCCCGAGTAAGCGGGGAGCGCGGAGGCCTTTTAGAGGAACCCAGGAACATTCCTCTGGAGCATAGCCCTTCCGATGAATCAGGTATTATAGGCATTCTCGGACAAGCCTGGAATCCAAGATTTGTTCAACCTCGTACTCTTCTTCCGAGGCAGCAGGGCCAGGAGGGATGCACTTCTTAAAGAATCTGTTAAAGGCAACTAGCTTGAGCAGAGAAAAAAGGAATGCGTTATAGATCTTTAGAGATGAAGGCAGTTTCAACTTGTAAGTGACAGGGTTGACCTGGGACAAGACAGGAAACGGACCGATGAAACGCGGAGCAAACTTGGGAGAGGGCACTCGCAAGCAGGTATACTTGGTGAAAAGCCAAACTTTGTCACAGGGAGAAAACTGGGGAGCGGGGCTCTCCTCTTGTCAGCTTATCTTTTGTAACTTGCAGAGGAATGTAGCAAGGCCTCTTGGGCATTTTTTCAAACCTGCTGGAAGTGATCAGCAGCAGCGGCAACAGCAGGAACATCTGACACAAAAGGGACAGGGTAAGGAAGCCTGGGATGAAGACCAGAAACAACGAAGAAGGGAGCCAGACCTGTGGATTCACTGACGCAATTGTTGTGGGCAAGTTCTGCCTACGTCAGGAGTTCCGAACAGTCATCTTGCTGGGAGTTGGTAAAAAAATGTAGATATTTTTCCAGCATCTGATTAATTCTCTCAGTTTGCCCATTGGTCTGAGGGTGATAGGCTGAGAAGTCCAACTTGATCTCTAGATAGCGACAAAGGGCCCTCCAGAAGCAGGAAGTAAATTGTACTCCGCAATCAGAAACAATGTTTTAAGACAAACCATGGAAAGGTTGGTAACAAAGTCCATGGAGATGTGTGACCAGGTTTGTTCCGGAATGGGAAGCGGAAGTAAGGACCTGATGGAAGCTTCTGTGACACCTTGTGTGGGGCACATTCGGTACATGTGGCCACAAAGTCCATCACATCTTGTTTCAGATCCGGGCACCAGTACCTATGGGTAATCAGTTCAAAAGTCCTCCATTACCCATGATGCCCAGCAAACTTAGAGGTATGCCCCTATCGAAGGATTCACAAGCCCTGGATTTTTTGAACAAGTCTTCCCTGGAAGAACTCGAACCAGCTGGACTGGGGTCGTGGGCACAATTCGAGCCGGGTCTATGATGAAAGCTGGTTCCACTTCAGAATTCTCTTTCTCAAAGGAACGAGAAAGGGCATCTGCATTTACATTTTTGGTACCCGGTCAATAGGTGGGTAGGAAGTTTAATCTTGAGAAAAACAGTGCCCAGCGGGCTTGACGGGGTTTAAACGTTGTGCCGGCTAAAGATATTGTAAATTCTTGTGATCAGTGAAAATAGTCCCTGGTTGGTGGGCTCCCTCCAGCAAATGGCGCCATTCCTCAAGGGCAAACTTGATGGCAAGAAGCTCCCTATGTCCAATAGCATAATTTCTCTTTGCAGAAGAGAATTTCTTTGAAAAAAAGTAGTGTTGGTCGAATAGCTCACTATTCGATTCGTCAGCTAATTGCTCGAATAGAGCAAAATTATTTGGGTGGTCGAATGTCAAAGTCGAACATCATTAAAGTCAATGGGAGGAAAAATTCGGGTTTTTTTCAGCACTGTGTAGAGCTTCTACAGCCTCCAAACAGATGTAAAAAGATACATTATAAAAGGATACATAAAAAGATACATTGTAAAAGGATACATAAAAAGATACATTGTAAAAAGATACATTGTAAAAGGATACATAAAAAGATACATAACACTATTACATACCCCAGTACTTCACATGAATAATAAAGAGCACCTGTCACATCAATATTAGGCTAAAGCTAGGTACACACTTCCAATAATTATTGTTAGAAAATGAACAATTACGACTTATCAACGATTATGCACGATTATACTTGAACAATCATATTGTGCACAATTCTGTACATGCTGTAACAATATGATCGTTCAAATATAATCCACCAACAGTGTCCACACGCTAGATACAATCGTTTGAACGATGCAGGGAGGGAAATGTAAAGGAGAAAGTGTACTGCAGAAACATGCACAATCACTGAACGACCGTACACACTATAGATAGTGAAAGATCGTCATTTCCAACGACAATCCTCGTTTGTCGGCGTCTTTGGTCACTTTTTTTTGGCCAATCGGTTGTTCATCGGTCGTTCGTTGGTCATTTCTAACGATAATTATTGGACGTTTGTATGCAGCTTTAGTCTACACGGACTGTTTCCCCAGCGTTAAACCTGAGGTTTTTTTAAAACCCATGTTTGAAGTCCCTATGCATTCCCATGGGCTAATCTACACCAGGACGTTTCATTTAGGCACGTTTTTGAGCGTTATCTTAAACATTGTTTGCAACATTTAAAAAATTTAAACGCTGGATAAATGCGGGAAAACGCTTTTATTGAACTCAATGGAGGCTTTTTCAAGCATTTTTAAGCTTTTATGAAAGCTTCCATTGAAAACAATGGGGGCTTTTATAAACATTTTTAGCAGGACTTTGGAATCTGGAAGCCCCCTTTAATAAGGAGACTCCCAGATCTCCAGCGCCCCACCCTGGGGAATGAGTACAGGGGTACATAAAACCCCTTACTCATTCCCTGAAAGGGTTAAAATATAAGTAAAAAATAGGACATAGGTTTAATGGTAAATTATTTTTATTAAAATTTATTAAAAGGTTATCCCAATGAAAGGAGGATTTCCAGGGTTGCAATAAACACAGCCCTGGAAATCCTTCTGACAGTGAGGGATTGCAGGGCACTAGGGATTAAATGAGGGCAAGCCTCTCCATTCACCCCTAGTGCTCTGGCTGAGGTTTTACATTTCTCAGCCAATCAGGATTAGATATGAATGGTGAGACTTGTGCCCATTCGTCCCTAGTGCTCTGGGATTGGCTGAGAAATAGGAAATCCTGATGATGCTTGAGCTGTCATCAGGGTTTCCTATTTCTCAGCCAACCACAGAGCAGTAGAGGTCTGTGTCGTATCTCCATTCAACCTCTATTGCCCTGGTATTGCCTGCGGTTACAACTAATTGAAGGGACGTGCTTTCAATTAGCTGTGACCGCAAAGTTCCGGGAATCCCACAATGACATTATGATTCATAATGTCATTGTTGGATAACCTGTAAAAAATAAGTTAAAATAAAAACACATACAAATTGAAGTCATTTAAAATTAATTTTTATTTTTGTTAAAAACTTTTTTTTTCCCGAATTTTTGCAGTCGAATCCTGTGATTTTCGGGTCGGGTCTATCTGAATTCGAACAGTCATATTCGGGTCGAATATAGGGACTAGTGTTGGTCGAATAGGTCACTATTCGATTCGACCGCTATTCGGTCGAATAATGCATAATTATTCGGGTGATCGAACATCGAATTCGAACTCCAGTTTATTTTGATAGATAGCAAGTGGTATCAGAATTAATTCTCTGTATTTTTTTTACAGAAATAAAAAAAAAATTCAGTTTATTTTGATAGATAACAAGTGGTATCAGAATTAATTCTCTTTAAGTTTTTTTACAGAAATACAGAAATTTTTATGTTTTTTTTTTATAGATAGCAAGTGGTATCAGAATTAATTCTCTGTATTTTTTTTATGGAAATAAAAAAAAAAATCAGATTATATTGATAGATAGCAAGTGGTATCAGAATTAATTCTCTGCATTTTCTTTTACAGAAATACGGAAAATTTTCTGTGTATTTTCATAGATAGCTATCCATCAAAATAAACATAAAAATTTCTATATTTCTGTAAGAAAAATACAGATAATTATTTCTGATATCACTTGCTACCTAACAAAATAAACAGAAATTTTTCTGTATTTCTGAAAAAAAATACAGAGAATTAATTCTGATCCTACTTGATACCTATAAAAATAAACAGAAAATGTTCTGTATTTTTAACAAAAAATACAGAGAATTATTTTTATAACACTTGCTACCTATCAAAATAAACAGAAAAATTTCTGTATTTCTGTAAAAAAACTTGCTACCTATCAAAATAAAACAGAAAATTTTCTGTATTTCTATAAAAAAAAATAAAGATATTTCATTCTGATCCTACTTGCTATCTATCAAAAAAGCCAGAAAAAAAATCTGTGTTTCTGTAAAAAAATACAGATATTTATTTTTGATACCACTTGCTATCTATCCAAAAGGACAGAGAAATGTTTGTATTTCTCTACTAAAAAATATAAAAAAATAAAAATAAAAAATTAAAATTTCTTAATTATGATTCACACTGCTCCATTACAAGTGATTTAGGCCTCAAAGTAGATAAAGGCAGAGGGCCCTGAGGGGGGTGCTCGGTAAAAAAATATTTGCCAGTTACACAGCTCCATTGCAAGTTATAAACCTCAGGGAAAGGGTAGAGGTAGAGGGCCACTAGGGTGAGGAGTAGAAGGAGATGTCCCATGCCTGCAATGTCCTCCTCATCCTCTTCCACCTCCTCCCCTTCCTGGATCGGTGGTGCACTATGCATACTAGGCACGCATGTCTGAGATGATATTTGCAGCGTCCGCTCTATGTCGTGTCCGAGATCCACCATCATCTGTTCCGGCAGGCATATGATAGGGATAGTGTCACTGACACAGGCCTGATCTCTGCTGATCATCCTGGTGGCCTCTTCAAAAGGTCACAATACAGTGCACAAGTCTTCAATTTGCAGCCACTCAGCAGGGCTTAAGAAAGGTAGTGTAGATATACATCTGAAACGAACAGACTCGTAATCCACCACTGCTTTCTGTTGTTCAGCCAGCCACTGCAGCATGTAAAGGTGGAATTCCAACGTGTGGCCACCTCACAAATTATCCGGTGCACTGGCAGGTTGAGATTTCGCTGTAAATCCACCAATCTGGCACTGGCTGTGTACGACTGGCGGAAATGCGCTGACAACTTTCTGGCCTTCAGCAACAGCAGTTGGAGGCCTGGGTAATTCCTAAGCAAGCACTCTACTATCAGGTTCATGACGTGAGCCAGGCAAGGTACGTGAAGACCAGGCAACACCTGAAGTCTGTTGGGAGTTAGCCATATGTCCTCCTGCTCCCGCATGGTACTTAGAATGGCTGCGCCCATGTGGCTGAGGGAACCCAGGCTTCGCAACCTCAGGACGCTGTGGCAACATCTGAATTGTGCACCAAAATAGCAAACTGCAGGTTGTTGCTGGCGGTAAACAGATGGAGGAACAGGTTGAGGCACAAGAGTCAAAGGAGGAGGTGGAAGTGGAGGTTGGGAAGGAATTTGCATGGCGATGTGCTCTGGGCCGAGGTAGGTATGCAGGCCTTGCTGCAGCTGTATCTTCCCCTGCTGCCACCAAAGTTACCCAGTGAGCTGTATAGGAAATATATCTTCCCACTCCATGCTTGCTCGACCAACTGTCGGTTGTCAGATGCACCTTGCCAGAAACTGAGAGCAGCAGGGCCATGGACACATTGCTCTGCACGTGTTCATGCAAAGCAGGAACACATTTTTCCTGCAAAATACTGTCAAAACATACTGACATAATGTACTGTGGGTTCAAGCAGAGGAATGTGTAACGGAACGCATTGGAGTCCACCAGCCGGTAAGGGAGGAGCTCTAACGCAATCAGCTGTGATCTGGTAATGCTCGGCTACATGACCGAGCAGTTTGAGCTTGCTTCTTGGGCGGAGGTGGTTGCACAGAGCTCTGTGTTTTGACCAGGTGTTCCCACCAGGTTACCGGGTGGTGGCTTTTTAAATGAGTGCTCATGCAACTTGTTCCAAGTTTGTTTGGGTTTTTGCCTCGTTTCAAGTGTCGAGCACACAGTTTGCAGATGACCATAGTGTTGTCATCACTATGGACATTAAAAAATGCCCACACTGGCGAACATCTAACTGGGCTGAAAGGTGCTCTAGAGCTGGTGCTCGTGTTGGCGGTCCGTGGTTGTTGAGGCATAGCTGTTGTTGACAGCTTCCGACGATTTACGCCTATGACTTGCCTCATTAATATTAATGCCCTCCTTGCTCTGTCTCAGGGCCCACCGCCTCCTCCTCCTCCCCGTCCCCAGCTCTAGATGCCAGACTGGACTCCAGCTCAACAGGGTCTTCTTTGCCGACTGATTTCTCCAAGCACAATCCCTTTCATGTGGTTTCGCTATATAGTAGGTAGGGACAGATTCGACTGTCCATTATCCATTCATGTCTCCAGTAGTTACTGCCTCTACACTGTCCAAGTAAGTGATGGCCTTCAATATTAATGCCCTCCTTGCTCCGTCTCAGGGCCCAC